>NC_056527.1:165182812-165405947 GCF_019175285.1 Sceloporus undulatus | reverse complement strand
TTTGAACCTGCCAAGCTGGTTTGCTAATTGACTCTGGAGTTTTTATTTCTGAAACTAAATCCAAACTATAATTTTCTCTTTTAGCCAGAAAACCTTGCCCAGAAGCTTCCAAACCTTGTGGAATTGTAAGTGTATAAATGCCTTGTTATTTGCAATAATGCGTGAAATTAAGCAGATAATATTTCTGGACTTTTGTAGACAAGTATTTTAAATTGTTTAGAATGGTGTCTTGCTGAAGAGCTGGTCTGTTTTTGCCAGAGCCATTTTGGTGTGCTTTTCCATGACCTAATTTCTTTCTTGCTGCCTTCTCCTATGCTTCAGCACAGTGGCTCTGAACCTAAGTGACAGCTTGGAGGCACCACCTTGTCAAACACTTGCTATGTGACTAACTTCACTCTGCAGCAGCGAGACCATTTGTTCAGAGAAACTGGAAATCGTATAATCACAAGAGGTGGAAATGTTTAGCTACACATAATTTATATCCTATGCTTTCATTACTATACAGTAGCGTTCCCTAATTTTAAAAAAAGGTTCCTCGTGTAAAACCTCAAATCCAGTGTTATTAATTTATCTTTGTTATTTTCACAGTGGAAGTTGTCCATGGGAAGGCTTTTTTTTTGCATTAGCTAAGAACAGAAAGCTGTCTTTCTGTGAAGACAGTTGTTTTTTTCTGTCAGTGGTCATGAATATAGGAAATGTACAAGCAGGACTTGAAGATGAGAACCTGTTGTTTGTTACCAGCGCTTAGCACTGAGAGGTACACTGGCTTTGTAGCTGCGGATTCTGTATTGCTCTTGCCCAGGTGATAGCCATTAACCCCTTGTATCAAACATTGCCAGAGCTACAGATGTCTCTCAGTGTGAGTTGAGAAGAAGCTATATTCTTTGGATGGATTGCATCCTGGGGTTGGCACCCTAAATCGCCCTTGAGTCCTTCTGGAAGTCTCAAGAAAAGAGCCTGAAATTTAGACTGTGACGTAAAGTGCCAGTGATCAAAAGACATTGGCCTGTTACAGACAGCCAAAATAAAGCTGCTTCGAGTCACAGTGGAGGTATGGTGTTTCAATGATGCATGCATCCTAAGAGTCCAGAAGTCGCACCAAAGCCACGCTCCAGCCCTAAGGCCATTGTGACAGACACCTGCACATACTTCAATGTAAAGTGTCTGGTATACATTGCCACTATAAGTATACGGTGCTTTGGAAGCTAAACATGACAAAATAGGGTATAAATATCCTAGAATTATTTATATACTGGAGAGCGAGCATGGTGTGGTGGTTCATAGGATCATAGAGTTGGAAGAGACCACTAAGGCCATTCAGTCCAATCACTTGCCATGCAGGAACACACAATCAAATTACTCCCAACAGATGACCATCTGGCCTCTGTTTTAAAACCTCCAAAGAATGAGATGCCACCAAACTCTGAGGGAGTGTGCTCCACTGTTGAACAGCTCTTTCTGTCAGGAAGTTCCTCCTAATGTTTAGGTGGTTTGTGTGTTTGACTATGACTTCGGAGACCAGGGTAGGTGGCCAACATGGCTACCCCTGGATATGCCATCTATTAATGGTCAGACAACCGCAACAAGTTTGTATCATTCATGCACACACACACGCCGCTCTGGAATCAATGCTCTAGTGAGGTATTTGTTGTTGTGTGCCTTCAAGTCATTTCAGACTTATGCTGACCTTAAAGCAAATCTATCATGGGAGTTTTCTTGGCAGGATTTGTTCAGAGGAGATTTGCTTCTTCTGAGGTTGAGAACCCTAGGTCACACAGTAGGTTTCCATGGCTGAGCAGGGCTTCACTGTAGACACATTGGCCAATGTTAGCAGACCCAAATCCCTAAGAAGTGTAGTCACAGCTGCTTCTGCTTCCTCCCATGTTGGTCCCAGGAGAGTTGCACCTTACTGGTTTGTGAATCTGCCGTGCCATTAATAATTCTTACAGGTCACTGCAATCTGTAGCTTGCTCAAGAAACAGTCTTGCCTCATCTTGCCTGGTGGGAGTTCTGCTTTATAATGAAGCCGAAATACAGCTTTTATGTTGCACTTCATGATTTGCCATTAAGCATTTAAAAAGATAATCTGGTGAGGCCATAAGAAAGTTCTTTCTGAAACTAATGTTTTGGGGAGAGCAATTTTTAGATACTCTGAAAACCAGAGAGATCTTCTTTAATAGATATTAAATGTGCTTGTCTTAATTATAACATACCCCCTAACTCTCTTTCTTGTGTTCTTTACTGAATTCCAGATGTTTGGGCTCTTAATGCAGGATGAACTGTAATAATATGTGTATCATACTATAAATTTGTTGATGCCTATCAGATAATTAAACCTAATTGAGGAGCAAGGCATGGAGAAGGAATAAACTAGTTAATAAGCTTAAACTCTCTTTGCTGTAACTGCATTATTTTACAGTGAGAACACAAGTTTTTTTCCTAGCAAGGCTTATGTTTGAAAATCGGTTATATACAGTCATCCATGCTGTGGGAGTTCAAGCTTAGTACTTTGTTCAACGGGGAAATATTAGTAAAGAGCTCCACATTTGAGCTGGTTTTCATTGTCACTACATTGTAGATAGTTAGTTACATTGGCATCTTACATCAATTGACGCCTTGAATACTACAGTCACTGCAATAAGTAAAGTGGAAGATCCAACTTGTTGGATCATCTAGGATTCTAGAATATGTAAAATGGATGCTGGCTTCCAGAGATTTAATTTTCCCTGAGAGGACAGAACTGTAGAAATTAGTAGAAACACTTAGCATTATGGAGAGTTGGATTCAATTTTACATTCGTCTTTTTGTGACTACTGTATACAGTACTGTATATTTTATGTTCTACAGTCTAGAAATATCCAGGTTTTAAAAGCTGACATTCATAGGCCAAGTAACTCCACAGCACTCTTCTGAAACAGCAGCACCCTTACACTGCATAGTAATCTAATTCTGACATTCATTACTGAAATAAACTCAACATGTCACAGGGCTACTTAGTGTGTCGTGCTATTATTTAATTCCATGGGATGCATTTTTACATAAGAAAGTTCTCCTTTGTTTTTAAACTTTATAGCAGTTTCCTGAATGTGCTTCCATGTATTCCACTTTTAATCTGTTTGCTAGCCAAAATATCATCGGGGACTTTA
Source organism: Sceloporus undulatus (assembly GCF_019175285.1). Lineage (NCBI taxonomy): Eukaryota > Metazoa > Chordata > Lepidosauria > Squamata > Phrynosomatidae > Sceloporus > Sceloporus undulatus. The sequence continues at coordinate 165,402,801 of NC_056527.1, read as the reverse complement.
TCAAGCCAAAATCCTGATATCACAATGTCTACAGCATTCCCACTATCCATCAAACCAGTGACCCAATTCAATTACTATTATTTTAAACGCAACCTCAAGGTGACAGAATCCATTTGGAGCCCCTTTTGTAAATGGGCTTGCCTCAAATACCATCATTTCCCCAGCAAACCTAATAGTCAGCCAGTCACAAAGAGCCCTTTTCTGATCCGTACCAAGAGGTGACTGGCCAAAATGTTCTCTGTACATATTGACCTTGGTTTTGGGTTATTGCAGGGAGCAGGATCCGGCGGTTATTTTGTTTAGACAATCTGCCTTTATTATTTGGCAGGACTAAGGTGACTTTATCTTTAAATAACATCTGTGTTGGTGTTAAGTGGCATGCATGTTACAAGTCTAACATAATGCCGTTTTTAAAGCATACATTGAATAAATCCCCATCCTGGATTTTGACTGAACTCATCAAAGCAGCTCACAATACTTATAAAATTGATCCCTTAAAAACCATTCACTGAAAGCAAAACTAGCCCAGTTAGAATAAATGGGTACATCTGATATTGTCTTTGCCGCCTTGCCTCTGCCTTCTGGATACTTTCTTAGAAGATAGGAAACCATATGTAGCTGCATTGTATACAGAGCATCCTGTTAACAAATGTGAAATTAGTGATTTAATCTCTACTTTGGAAGAGGAAGTTGTGTTCAGGAAAGAGTTTGAAAACCTATGTCCTGTCTTAGGCAAGTAAATCAAAAACTCCTGGCAGTGTCTGTTAGCCATAGTTTGCCGTGTGTGAGAATACATCTTTTTGCACTTTACCCTTATGTTTTGCTTCTTGTAGCATGACAATTGTGATGACTGGCTTTAGTAGACAGCTCTTGAGGGTAATGTCTAGTATCTTCTGCTCTTTTCCTAGGTATCTTCATTCAAATAATATCGTTGTTGTACCAGAAGGTAAGTCCTTTACTATATTCAAAATAACTGGTTTCTGTCATTAACATGAGATATACTGTGGACTTTGAGAAATGAAAATGTCTGAGTACTCTAATATACCTGAACCCTGTGTGCTTTGTGTCTATAGGAATGTTGGAAAAGCCAAAATGGCATTTATCTTAAAACAATTCTAAGCATTGCACTGAACAGATCCACTGTGTTTAGCTTTCATTTGATGGGTGATTTTAAATCTTATTAATCATTTATATAGCCTATGTGCATTTATTTCCCCAGCAACCTTGGCTTTGCAAATTGTTTTTCCCCTGTCTTGTCCCTAACATATATACAAACAACATGGACCCTGTAAGATGTGTTTTTATCCATTCCCTTTTAGTGATAAGTTGTCAGTGATACCCAGTGAGTGTTGTGGCTGAATTGCAATTCGCTCTAGACTTCCAAAATTGAACTGATTGGCTTTCTGTTGATGCGCATCTTTACTGTTCTTACATATCCCTCCTTCAGAGCGAAATAGCATGATATGTGTGAGCGAAACATAGAATTATCATTTGGGGAAAAAACCACATTTGTTTCTTCCCTTACATGTTGTTTTTTAAAAAATGGTCCAAAATACTAATAAATATCCATTACCGTATATACTTGACTATAAGCCGACCTCATGTATAAGTCGAGGCCAGGTTTTTGGAGGCAAAATTTTGGATTTTGATATGACCCTTGGATAAGTTGAGGGTAAAACTTAGGTGCATATAACAAAGCAAAGGAAAACAATGCCAAAGAACCTACAAAATGAAGGCAGGCATAATTGTTTTAGCTCATACTAAGGGCTGGATGGAAGAGAAAGTAGAGGGAGGTCAATTCTTCCAGGACAGATTGCAGGGGATGGTTCCTTTTAAAATAAGAGTTAAAGTATAATATTTACATTTGACCCGTGGATAAGTCGACTTAGGATTTTGGGGTCAATTTTTTGACTAAAATTTCTAGACTTAAACATGAGTATATACAGTATATTCAGCGGTGACATGGTTTTGCTACAGCAAACGTTCTTCAACATCTAAGAATTAGGAATTGCATGAGACCCCTTCCTTTTCTCAGATCTTCATACTTAGGTCAAATATATCCCCCCTTTCTTTTTGTATTGTTGTTGAAGCAATTGGCTCATTGGTTAAACTGCAGTTTCTGGACTTGAGTGACAACGCTCTTGAAATCGTATGCCCAGAGATTGGCCGCCTGAGATCTTTGCGACACCTTCGACTGGCCAATAATCAACTGAAGTACTTGCCAGCAGGTAAGGTGTGAGAAGCTTCTGGAACACACACACACACACACACACTCACACACACATTGTTGCATTGTGTTATAGAGACTTTTGATAAATGGCAGTATTCTTGATGCTTATGTTCTTAAATGATAGGGTAGAATACCGTAACTTCATTGTTTTCCAGTCTGCTTAATGACTAGGGCAATAAAGTTAAATGGCTAACTGATTAGAAATATACTATAGCTGCCTGAAAGCAGATTGTACATCGTGATGGTTGTGGTGCATACTAAACCTATATTTTGATCTGAATTAAATGTATGAGTAGGTACTGCATTATCTGTCGTGTTCAATGACAGGCTAGTATCAATCAAGGCAGTAATTTTAAGGAGAATAATTTGGTCGCCACAAGGTTTCATTCCTGGCCTGGAATTAAATGAAGAAAAGATTAATAACCAACCATGTAATCTTAAGTATGCATGTTTTGTTTGAAGTTAATTTCAGTAAACTCAGTGGCATTTGCCCTGTAGGGAAAGTGCTTAAGATTGCACGGTGTCCGTTCATTGTTATATAAAACAAGCTGCCGTGCTTCATTTCTGTTTCCATAACAGCAAAAGCAAAATGTGTGGCAGAAGTGATTAAAAATTAGTAAAGCTATGCCATTTTATAAGGCCAGAGACATTTTCTGATGGAAGTCTGCCACAAACGGTAATTGATCTTTGAGAAATACCTAATTCAAGAGTATCTGGATATTCCTGAATTTCTTAAAATGTATGCTGCGTTCTGACACTGTAAAAGCAAGGTTTGTTCAAAGAAAAGCAGGCACAGTTTTTGTGGGTTTTTCTGCAGCTGCTGGCAAAACATTAGAAAAATCTCATAGCCTGAAAAACCCACATAAAACTATGGATGCCAGCCATGAAAGCCTTCAACTTCACAAAAGCAGGCACCTTTAAGAGAACTCAACAGATCACAGAAAGGGAAGGGTACAAAAAGAAGAATTTACATTGTGGGATGATTGACTATATGTCTACTAAATTCTGCTTAGGAAATAGCATTTAATCCTTTTTTCCTTTATAAGAAATATGGGATATTAATCCTTTAACTCTCATGTGTTCAAAGTTTAGGTACAGTTCTTATGGCTAAATATATCACAGGTCCTTAACTACCAGATGGTTCAGCAAAAGGCCTGGCATATACTGAAGTGCTCAGGTAGAGTCAGCTTGTCTGAGGCCATCTAACTAGTTCTTTACACAATTATCCACCATCACACCCCTTGTTGTACTCAGAAGTGCTTTTTGTGCCGTACCTGTTAATGATCTTCAGCCTATGATTTTCTTTCATTGCTGCTAGGAAAATGACTCTGCTGATACTTTTCACTGAGCATTTTCTTATATGTAGCACTTTCTGTCATCACTTTGCAAACAGGGAGGATGCAGAGTCTGTGAGTGTTTGATTCATAATCTCTGTTAAGGAGCTTCTCTGTTTCTATCAAAATCATGGGTAGGATGGATTTGATACTGTGACATCTTTTATGAGTAGTTTGAGATCCTATTCATTTCTATTCTCGTAAAACACTTGTAGCGGGCTTTGCAGTACTGTACAGTGTTTGTACTGTACTGCTTTAGTGGAAATCCACTGGGTGACTTTGGGCAAGTCGCACTCTTTCAGCCTCAGAGCAAGGCAAAGGCAAGTTCCTTCTGAACAAATCCTGCCAAGAAACCCCCATGATAGATTTGCCTTAGGGTTGCCATAAGCCAGAAATGACTTGAAGACACATGAGAAGAAGAAGATGAAGCTTATCATTGCAGTCAGCGTTTGTACATTTCCTTGAGCAAGAATGCTCCTTCTGTAAAATAACTGCTGTAGGACTTATTGTGTGTTTACTAGGTATCTTCTTTGGTAGGATGCACTGTCTGACTCAGAGAGGTTTTAAGTGCATGCTGTTGCCAGTTGTGATCGTTGCATTAGGTTTGCTTAGCAGTGTTGGATCATGTCAGAACACAGCTGCAGCGTTACTACTGTGTTATATCACTTTCAGTAGTGTATCCTTGAGACACCCTGCTTTCACAGCTGATCAGCATGAATTCCCATAAGGTAGGCTAGAAGAGGGAGAAACCAGAAGGGTAGAGTTGCGTGGACTGTACAGTCCTAATTTGGTTTACAATGTGTTCACTGGTTCTGTTTTGTAATCATCCCTCCTTTGGGGATTGGATGTCCCAGGTGTAAGTGGAAGCACCTTAGTGGCTTGGGATCAGGCATTAATTTATTCCCTTTTAGAATGCTTTGGACTCATTTCTGAACTGTAACCTGGTAGGCAATGTGTGGCCCTCCAGGTGTTGTTAGACTACATTTCATCATTGGTTATGCCAATTAGGATTGCTAGGACTTGAAGTCAAGTAACATCTGGGTAGCTGAATGATTTCCACTCCTTCTCTGTGTGATAGCTCCAGATCTTCCTTGCCTCTTCCATGGTCATCTGGCTCTTGTTTAATTGAAAAGCATTCTAATGTTGCAGTCTAGCAAAGTCTGGAAGGCTATAAATTCTCCAGAAAAATAAACCACAGGCAGCTTAAAGCACTTCTTAAGTAACTAGACTATTTTATACCATTATATTAGCTCCCATTTCTCTTCCCCCAAAGCTCACTTTGTTAGCAGCCCAGCACACACACTCCATGGTCATTTCCATATTATTGGACAGTGGTCAGATAAGTAGGGTTAAGGCCAGCTGTTTCCTGTAATGTGTTTTGGACATGATCCCCCTGTCTTCTGGTCCTGAATATACTTCTTTTAGAGACAGTAAGTACACTGGCCCATTCAAATCAACCAGAAAACGTTTGGATTCTCCACCCATATTTATTACTTGGAAACCATGAAATTATTCACTGTGATGGAACTCTTTCAAGCCATGGTTAGTCATACTAGGCAATTCTTTTAAAAAGGGTGTGGAAAGATATTCCTGATGCGCTCCAGCTATGATTCTGAGTTTTTCAACCTCCCCGAAAGTGATGTACCTTAATTTGCCTGGCTTTAGCCCTATTTTATGACACATTATGGCTGGTGGTTTCTCTTGGTTCCCCTGCAGTTTCTGATGCGCTGCAGAAGTTCATCTCGGGTGTCAGTTTTAAAAACAAATCTCGATAAAGCAACCCTGTGCTTACTAAATGCTCTGCTGTAGATTACATGTACTATTCTATCTTATCCAACTATAATAGCCTCTGTGGCTGACATCAAGACATATAATTTCAACAGAATTTGAATAAAAGGCAACCAGGCAATGAACTATGGCTTAATTTTTCTTGTGAGTGAATCTTGTTATTATTGAATGTATGTTTCACACACAAAAAAAGAGCCCTTAACCAATTTGCGGCCCAGTTTATGAATCTTACATAGCTATTGTAATGCAATTACTATTGTTGTGAGAACCAAGAAAATAACAGGCAGGCCTTTGCCCATGTTCTCTACTTCTTAGTTGATTTTAACAAAAGGCAATATGCCAATATGTTTAATTTCTCTCCTTATAAATATTCTGTTTACTTCCTTTTTATCAAGATCATTCTATAAAAATTCATTTTAATCTGTACAAACTTTAAGATGTATGAAAGCGATAGCAGCTTCAATTGTAACTTTACGTTGGAAGTTTTTTATGCACCACTGTTGCAAACAGAGCTCCTGTCAGATTGCTTTTAGCATCTACATTTTTATCTGCATTTATCTCTAAAACCATGTTACGCCAACTGGATATTATTAATATGTGCCTGTTTTATTTATAAGCTCAATAAAATTAGTTAATTTTTTAAAATGTCTAACAAGATTTGGAAGTTCTTACTCTTTCGTAGGAGATGCATGTTGCTTGTAAAACTTTCAGGTTGTAACATCATGCAGTAAGATTTAATTAAAATAGGGCCATGTTTACTCAGCAAACATTAGCAGTTAATTATAGATTTACTAAGTGAAAAGCTTCATGTTTTGCCAACTTTCATTGTAAGTGAATTAATTAAATGAAATTGGCAGTGACTTGCGCTCCCAGCCCCATTCTGTGGTGAAGTTCCCTTTCAAAAATACTATTTGTATTTCTGCTTAAGAAAATAGGACTTGGAAAACTTGAAGTAGCTTGCTCCCAGTTTGCAACTATGTGATCCAGAATAAAACCTTTTGCTTTATTGGGTGCTGTGAACTTAAACTGAGCTGTCCATGGTTTGTAACCCTAAGGTCTTTATGCCTATGAAGAACAGTATTTGTTCTGCACATGGTGGGATAAAGGAACATAACACCTGGTACATATGTCCCTTGCTATGTGAACCTACCACCTCACCTGCCTTTGAAATGGGTAAACCGGTTGCTAACAGTGCTCATGTGCTCCCTGGTTCACAACAGCACCTACAAAGTGCTTAATAAATTAGACTCATTTCAGTTTTATGTTTCTTAAAACTCTTTCTTACCATTTATGCACCACTCCCAGCTGTTATAGCTCCCCATGAGCATCATGTAGATAGGCTTACATTTATCAGTAAGCAAACCTTAATTTGTGGTTTTGATTAATGTGTTCTCTATTAATCTCTAGGTCCCGTCAGCGCAGCTCTGCCAGACATTGACTATAGAGTTGTGCTAGAGAACCTAGAAGTTCCTAGAGAAGGCACTTCTCTAGGCATTTGTAGGTCCTCCAGCATGATTCTATGGTCAACCTTGGCAGATTGGAGGACCTGGAGATTCCTAGAGAGGTGTTCTCTTAGGTAAAAAGAATAATATATTTGTTTCATTTGCAGTTTTTCCACATTCATGGGGGCCCTTCACCCCTAAACCTAGCGAATGTGGAGGGACTGCTGTAATGAAGAAAGTGTCCACGTTAACAAAGTTCAGAGCTACAATGTTTTTGGCTTGTTGTGGTCTGATGTGTCATTTTTCTCTGTGACCGATGAGAACAACAACAATAATTAATAATGGCGCCTTTTCAGACCACAGGTCCTTAAATCCCAAACTGTTCTTATAGCATTTGTAGATTTAACAACCATTTCCCCCAAACTGATATAAGGTGATAAATCCACTGACTATCCCCTGCAAGTAACCTCAACAGCTTTTGTCTTTTTTTTTTTAATTATTAAGAGGAGAGAAAGTCTGTGTAAGAGTTTTTACAGACAGACCTAAAGCTAAATTTAATGTTGGCCAAGATCCAAAGAACTGCTTTGGTTGCACCCAAGGACTTGGACATATGTACCTGGAGGGGATTTTGAGTTTTGTTCATTAGGGTAGTTTCTGATCTCGTGTTCAATCAGAAACTTTTTCAAACATGCCTCTGTTTCAAATGAACTGAGCCATGTAGCATGAAAAAGCATGCTGTTCGAGGAACACCTTGTCTGAAAGCATCCTTGGCCCATGGAAGTAGTTACATAGTTCTTCTGGATCCTGGCCATTGCATTTAATGTTAAACAGCTTTGGTGAGACCTCTCTGAATATCTTGTGTGCTGCCATTAGAAACACAGCTTCCAAGATATTTCACTGATGGTTTTCCTTGAAACTTTGTTTTATAAGATATTATATACAGGATTCATTCGTTCTGAAATAAAAAAGGAAATTGCCTTAGAAGCCATCTCGATGAAATCTATACGTTAACCATGGCTGTGAAGGTGAATATGATTCTTTGCTCCAATTTACGACTACTGTACTTATCTGGTTTGCTAAATGAGTGGATGAAGCTTAATTTCAGTACAGAATATATTTTATAGACATAAGAATTAGAGGACTTTGCTTCTAAATATAGTCTCTTGTGGTTAAGTAGGTTCATCCCTCCTCCTGTCACTGACATATAAATCATATTGTAACATTCTCACCACAGTGAGCATTTATAAAATAGCCTAGGAATGATAATTGAACACCACCAAATCTGTTTTGCTTAGCAATTTACATTGCTACTTTGAGTCCCTTGAATGCATTGGGACTGAAAAGTCTGTACTCTTTTTCTCCTTCCAGTCCTGCCACATACCTTTCCCTTTTGGGTGCCAAGAAATACAGCATATGTGTGTGGTATTCATGCAGATGAAGATCCTTCTGAAATGCTTTCCAGTATTTTTTGTTCTGTTCTAAAATTCCTCGGTGCCCTACTTTTGGAGAGAACTAAGTATTAAGTATTGCAGAAGTATTGTCATGAAGGTGTAGTGCATAAAATCCTTTTCCTTTTTCCTTGGTTAAACTTATACATGTTCCATGCCTTTTAAACTGTACATAACAGTTTTTAGTTGGAAGAACTGGAATACAGTTGAATGACAAAGTCATTTCTAATCCAACTACGTGGTTTCAGTAGCAGGCTATAGACCGAGCCAGAGAGGAAACTATTGAGGATATAAGCTTTAACATGGTATTTGTGTGTGTGTGTCATTTTGCATCAGTACAGCTGCATGCATCCATCATGCTTATGCTTTTAGAAATACCTTGACTTTCAAAGACTACATCTAAATTACTGATAGAAAAAGTGTGGCCCATGGTCTGCATACATTCTCAAGGGTGCTTTTGCTGCCTCAAAATTGATCCTGCCCCAAAACTGAAATGCATGTGAGGGAAAAAGAATTCTCAACGAATGGCCAATAGTTCCCCATAACTTCTGGGAAACAGTTTGTAGTGCCATATGTATAGGCTATTTTTGCCTGCTATGCCTTTTTAGGTCCATATAGGCCTTACTTTGTACAGGTGTTAAGACGGGAAGTACAGTTGGTCCCAGCAGATGAACCTCTGGTTTAAAGGGTGAGGCCTGTTCGGTGCATGCTGCGCTCCACCAGAAAAATCCATTGCACAGGCTCGAAGAACACATGCAACAGTTGGCCCTCCACATTTGCAGCTTTGGCTTTTGCAGATTTGATTATTTGCGGTTTGGATTAATATGTTGTCTCTAGGAATCCCTAGGTCCTCCAGCACAATTCTGCCAGAAGTTGACCATAGAGCTGTGCTGGAGAACCCAGAGGTTCCTAAAGAAAGCACTTCTCTAGGCATTTGTAGGTCCTCCAGAATGATTCTATGATCAACTTCTGGCAGATGTTGATCACGGAGTTGCACTAGACGACCTGGAGATTCCTAGAGAGATATTCTCTCAGATAAAAAGAATAGTGGCTTTTTTTATTTGGTTCCCCCCCCCCCCTCCACATTTATGGGAGTCCTTCACTCTTAACCCCAGCGAACATGGAGGGACTACTGTAAGCAGAACAGTAAGTCTAAAAATATGAGGAACAGAGAACATTTCCAAAAAATGTAGTGAAATGGCCAATAGCCACTCCTTGAATTGGGGGCAAACTGAGTGACAGTGGGAGTAGAGTCCTCCAGGATCATGCAGATGCCCAACATGGATCGCCAACTCCTGGCACCTGCCCACTCTTCATTTAAATGATTGATGTTCACCATTTGTTTCACAACCAGCACAAAGACAATCTATTCTGCTTTCCTAATTTAGTAGTAGGAATAAAAATAAGAGAAACAGGACGGATTTGGTACATTAGGCACACTTCCAGGAGGATACTGTTTTCAAGTGAATAGACGTCTGGGGATTTGAGGAAAACATGAAATTACATTAGCATTTACCTCTTGCCAGTCCCTTGCAGTGTGTTTGAAGGAGCACTAGTCTGTGACTGAAGCAGGTTGTTTTTAAACACAAGTGCTTGCTTTCAAAGAACAGGATCTAATTAGAAGTATTTTTTTATTATTTTGTATATATCTTGAGCAACATTTTAAATAGTTCTTTTCATGTTTAGGGGGGAAAACCTGGTGTAGTTTATAGTGAAAACAAGATACAATGAAACCAGCTGCTAATGGAGAACAGGTGGGGTGCCAGGAGACTAGGAAAGGGCAAAAACATTGTCCCTCTTTTCAAAAAAGAAGATCCAGGAAACTATAGGCCACTTCACCTGATCTTAATACCAGAAGAAAATGTTAGAATGGATTATACAGGAGTCTGTCTGCAAGTATCTGGAAGACAATGCACTGATCAGTAGGAGGCAGCATGGGTTTGTCAAGTACAAATCCTGCCCAATTAGTCTTGTATCTTTCTGATCAGGTCACTTTGATCAGTCAATGATGGGAATGCTCTGGATGTTATTTATCTGGATTTCAACAACTCATCACAGTTGTTGCAGATGGGATGAGGGCATTCTGTGGTTCTATGAATCCTAGAATGTTTGGCTGGACAAAAAGATAAAAAGTCTTCAAGTGTCTTGCTTTGAGGTGTGAGCTATCCCCCCCCACTTCTCATTTATGTCAGATGACTTATTTTTACACCTCCCATTACAACAGTAGCATTAAGGTTCCTGGAATGTGCTCTTGTAGCAAATCCTGAAGCAGAATATGCATACACATCTGTTAGGAGCTCACTGTTTGTCTATGTTTTCCTCTAAGCTATGGCTGTTTTCTTCCTTTTTGGTGATAGGGAACTTAGCAGAAGGTTTCCACTTACTTATTTCACTGTATTCCACCATTCTGTGTTTTCACTGGCCCAATGTGACGTACCATGTACAGTGTAATAACAGCAGCTGCAACAACAATAGGGGGTTGTAAAAATAGTAGCAGCACATTAAAATTGTAGTGGGTTACTCCTCACTCTGTGCTCTTTGGCTATACAGAGCTCTTGCCCACCCCTTTGAGATTTTCCAAGACAGTTATATGGAGCCTACTGGATTAGGGAAAAGAAGTTTCTGTCTGCTAGGCTTACTGCCTTTTCTCTCTAAAGCTCTTCATATCTGCTTGGCAGGTAGTCATTCATTTGAGGATGAATCTGGGTCTATGCACAGCAGAGAGGCTGAAGCCTCCTTTCCCTTCAATAGCTTCAGCAGAGGGACTTAGAGGAGGATGGGGAAACCTTCAGCTGGAATTCCATCTGGGCATCATGGAGAGATTGCCAGACCATTGATTCCTCTCCCTCTTTTGGCCTCAGTGGTTGTAGTTGTGTAAATACCAAGGAGTGACATAGCCGTTTGTGAGTTTTTGATACATGAGCTCTATTTGCTTATACTTCTGGTCTGTGTGTATGTGTGTGCCTTCAAGTCATCTGTCGACTTATGGCAACCCCATTAATTTCATTGAGTTTTCTTAGGCAAGGAACACTCAGAAGTGGTTTTGCCAGTTCCTTCCTCTGTAATATAGCCTACAGTACTGTGCTGTTATTTGGCTTTAGAGTTAGCCAGAAATCTTGGCTGCACAGTTGGTGTATTTTGGGACTTGCTATTAATTTCAGTAGAGGTGTTTTTAATTTATCTAAGCATTTTGTAGGTGTGACAAAAGGCCCAGCTCTGAGCATCAGATTGTGCCTAAACTCTGTAGCTCCTCGTGTACTAGCATAGTTCAACTTCTACGGTGCTACTCTGTTGTAAATCCAGTTTGTTGTCAGAAGTTGGTAATGACCTATTCCTCATCTAGCTAACATAATCTTAGATAGGACTGCAGCCTTTGTTCTTGACACACGCGTCCCTGGCATTTGAAGGATAAAAAGAAGATGGGATATTCAGATGAGTGCTTTGCTGGATAAACAACAAAGATGAGAAATAGATCTTTCACTCCCAAAGACGTGAAAAATACCTTGGCCGGCAGAGACTCTGGATTGCTGCCAGTTTGCCAACTGGAGCTTTGAAGGATTTGGGCCTGGCCAGTGTTTGCAAGGCTATTTTTAGTGGCAGAGGAGAGGCTGTGTATGAAAATAGCAGGACCTTTTTCTTGTCATTCAGTTTGTAGGAAGCTTTCTTTCCACTATTGGCTGTACTTTGTGCATGTGTAAGACCATTCTGCTGTACTTGTGCTGCAGCTATATTGTTCGAACCAGTAGTCACTAGACCTTTTTGTTTTATGTGCCATATTAACTAATGTAGCCGTGCATTTGCTCTAATTTTCTCTCTTTCTCCTTAACTTGCTGTCCCTCTTCCCTCCCTTGTATTCCCTTATTGCTATAGATGGACAAGAGTAATTGTCTGCCATCACCACTTTCTTCTTTGTGTTGTCTTGATTACTTTCCACAAGGCTTACATATGCTTCTAGCCCAGTTAGCAAGTTAAGACAACTTTTAATATGACCTTTATTTTCTATGGCAGTCCCCCTACAATACTTGAAGTGGTTTGTAAAGAGACATTTCTTCATTAACATTTAGATCTGTTTCCTGCACGGTTGTTAATTATTTCTGAATTTAATAGAAATGAAAGAGAGAGTTGCATTGGGTTTGCAGCACTATCCTTTTAGTGTCCCTCACATCCACACCTGTATATTTGTGTGGGAGCTCACTCTGTATAACTTCAGTGATGTCTATTTACTTTTTCATTAACTTGGTATCTTTAAAGAGGTGCAGAAATGCATCTTGGTAAAATGAGGCCTGCTTTCTTGTGAGGTTTTGTCTTTAGCTTTTTGTGTGTGTTGGAGATGTCCTCCCTCCTATTGAAGTTACTGGAAACAATCTTCTTTTAATTAAGATGTGATGGCTGCAAGGCTTGCAGAAAACTCATGAGAATTTGCAAGAACATTTTCATATTGGTTCTTGAGTTTTTTCCCCCCATTTAGAGAAATGGAGCTTCTCCCTGTACCTATCTCCATTGTGTCTAATGGAGCTTCAAATTAACAGAGCTGCTTGATTACTTGTTAGGGGACAGTTGTCATGAAAGGCACAAGCTTTGGGGATAGTGTTCTAGATGCTAGTGCAAATGGAAGATTTTGAGTTAAAAGAGGAATTTCCTTTACCGCATTGTAGCCTAAGACTGAAGTTCTTAACGGTGAAGTGTACCAGATCCTGTGATTCAGAACTGTATTTGTGTTAGCATAAGTAGATCCTACACAGATTGTGATCCACCTGCCCAAACATAGCAGATTCCCTACCTGGGTATCTCAGGTAGCTTTCATTAGTGTCAAGAATGGTACTAAGTGACAATTAAAATGGATTCTGCAGTGGGTAAAATGGTGGCCTTACCACAAGACAGTAAATCTATAGTCTCAAATAGCAGATTTTAGGGGCAGCATTTTAGGGGCAGCAAAATTCATTGAAGGATAGTTTACATGGCCTCTTAACTATCTTGCTACTCTCACATGTAGTGGAGGAGACTGTTCTATAAGTATTTAAATAAAATTTAGCTAAAAGTTCAGTTCACTTACGTATGTGGATGGGAAGGGGGAAAGCATATTGACCTTTGTCTAAGGCTTCAAAACCTCCTGGGCTTGACCTGATGGGTTAAATATGTAAGTTTACTTTCCCCATTTGAGTTACATTTCTGTTGAAGTGTTCTTTAAATGCTGTACTTAACTCAATTGCATTTGCTATTTGTTTTGTAGAGGTTGGAGACCTTCGGGAGTTGCAGACACTGGACATCTCAACCAATCATTTGATAACTTTGCCTGAAAGGCTACACATGTGTGTCTCTCTTCAGTACCTAACTGCAGATCGGAACCATCTATGGTATGTCCCTCGCCATCTCTGTCAGCTTCCTAGTCTGAATGAATTGTCCATGGCTGGAAACCGCCTCGCATTCTTGCCACTTGGTGAGTGATCCTTTCTGTCTCTCATCACATGTCTTTCCATTTTAGTTAGAGTGTTTTTTGGTTTTGCTTTGTTCCAGTACTGTTTCAAAGCACAAGGAACGGATGGCATATCAGTAGAGCTGTTCAAGCTACAGAGACAGCAGCTACTCAAATATTGAAAACAAGACAGTAGGCCACAGATTGGAAACACTCAGTATACATCCCAGTCCCCAAGAAAGGGGACACCAGGGATTGCAGTAACCACAGGACCATTTGTATTAATCTTCCATGCAAGCAATGTGATGCTCAAAATTCTATAACAAAGACTTTTACCATTTTACCAAAGGGGAAGACTGCGTTCCAGCAGGATAGACTTAATCAGGGAAGCAACAGCTCTGTGTCTGCATGACCTGAGCAGGGCTGTTGATGATAGGGTGACTTTGAGCTCTTTCATTCATGGGCCACCACAAGTCGAAGTCAACTCGATGGCAGTTAACAACAACTCCAAAATTCACTGCCTTTTCTAAAATCATCGTTAGCCAGAACATCCTTAACCTATATCAACACTGAATGGATTAAATGCTCCTACTTAAACAATACATATTGGTTAGTTGAGGTGACTGAAACCAAATTGAAGGGGTTACTGAAATATTGTCATTATAGTCAAAGGAGGTTAAGAGCATAGTTATGTGTCTCTTAGGTCTGTTTGTGTCCCTTCAGCTTCTTATAGCACTGACAGAGGCATAAATAATTATGACATCTTTAAAACTGCTGCCCTAGAAACAATCTGGCACACACATGCAACCCATTTTTTGAATTTTGGAATAGCTACTGAAACCTCAAACCGAGCTTTCTTTGAAGGGACTAGTTATGTCTCAAAAAATAACTTCAGACTGTGGGCTTGGGTTTAAGGGATATACATACATGAAAAGCTTTCTAGTCTAGCAACTGGTGTCCATGAAAGCCTTCCTTTCTTGATCTTGTGTAGGAAGGATTTTCACAGAGGGCTTTAACCATGGTTGGGTTTAAATGGACACAGGTATACACAGAAGTTGTCTCTCCATATGTTTGCAGTTCTGTTCCACAGGCTGGTTGTAGTTGTATTCACTGAATGCATTAAAAAATTAACCCACATGTTAGAAGGAAAAAATGCTTTAAAATAAGGTTGCTTACTCTCTGGAGAGCCAGTGTAGTATCATGGTTTGAGTGATAGCCTACAACTCCAGAGACCAGGGCCAAGTCCCTGCTTATCATGCAGGATAGTAGTAAAAGTGGCAGAGCACATTACAGGTGGATAGATTAGATCAAGGAAGCCATGGCCCTGTGTGTGCAGGGTTTCTTAGCCATCTCTTATTCATGGGCGCGCTGTGAGTTGAAGGCAACTTGATGGCACATTACAACAAAAACAAGGTTATTTTGTGATACAGAGGTCTCAATCATGGTGCTATGGAATATGGAAGAAGATGTCATTGGCACCACAATTGCTATTATTCTGGCGCGAGGTCAAAACGTTTTCATTTGCCAAAGCATTTTAAAGATAAATGGATTCTGTCTGATGTATTGTCTTTGCTGCTTTTTGTTTTTGTTTTCTTGTTCTCATTTTAGGAACTCTGGCATTCCTATTAAATCCCACTTGTTGTGGTAATCCTTGTGCCACCCTTGGGTACCCAACCAGTCACCCTCCATCTTTGAAGCTGGGTGACACAGCCCCAGCAGTTGTACAGTTTTGCTGCCAACTCCAAAGTCAGGACCAGGGATGGAAGTTGTTCAGTTGTTCCATGGCCAAGATTGTTTTGAGGGTGCTTTAAAGGCTACAAGAAAGCTAGTGTGGTTTAATAGTTGATGTGTTGGACCGGGTTTGGAGACCAGGGTTTGTATCCCTACTCAGCTATGGAAATTCGTTGGGTGGCCATGGGCAAGTCCCAGTCTCTCAGCCTAAGAGGAAAGCAATGACAAACCTCCTTTGAATAAAACTTGTCAAGAAAACCATATGATAGGGTTGCCCTATGTTAGAGCTGACTTGAAGGCTCACAAAAAACAACGTAAAAGCTATAAATAAATAACAAATAAAGCTGCTGAATCAAACTATTAAGCAACATGACATCTTAACAACACATATTATAACCAAGAACTTTATATTGAACTACTTCATTACGTGCCTTTAGTATTAATAAAGTAGTGCTAGAACCCCAAAGTGTGATAAACACTGGGCTTTTTTTGTCACCAAGTGTGCAGCTCATCTGTCTTTCTACTTTCACAATAGGGTTAAAGAACATCAGTACAGACACATAAGACCTTTTGTTCCATCCTCAGCCATGTGGAATGCATATGCCAGTGCCTTGAGGTCAAAATGAGAGGGGGGGAAACTTGAATTGGGGTCTGTTCAGGACTCATGCCATTTGGTCAGTTCTAGTAAAAAGACTCTGATCTCCTGCTCTAGTAGGAGGAAAGTGGAAATGTTTTTAGACAAGCTACAGTGCTTTAAAAAGCCCTCTGAAAACTTCCTTTGTAGCATCAGATGGAGAGCTTCCTTACTCTTTGAGGCCCAGAAGGAATGTGTTCATCAGAAAAGCATTTTGCAGCGTTTATTACAGGATCGGATTCTTAAAACTTAAAAGCATCAGAGAGTGGGAAGAACCACTTACAGCAGCAGCTACTAAACATTTAGAAATCTTTTTTGTGGTTTGACGTGGCATAGCTTTTATTCTTTTTGAAACTTTTACATATATGTGTACACCTGCTACTTAGTTACATGAAGCTTGGCTCTTAAAAGCCTTTTCAAAGGAGTGGAAATGGAAAGATTATATTATAAGATTCAGATATTGCATTTTTCCTGAATGGTTAATTAAAAAGAGTGCATTTCAGCTGAAGATTCGAGGCAGTTTATGAAATATTTGAAATACAGCATTGAATACAAAAAAGTTTAGTACAAACAGCAGCTACAGCCAAACGTAAAATGAAACAATTCATTAAAAACTTGGGGTGTGTGTCCAAATTCTTTGTTTCATTTATTAAATAGCTTTTTTTTTAGATTTAAATAAATTTTATTATTAAAATACAAACAATCAAACAATAGATACAATACAAAACCACTACATAATCAAATTATATATCAAATATTACAAATGCAAAAAACAAAATTATTTATTAAATAGCTTTCATCTCTTTTTATAACAAATGCATATTTTTCACATGCACGTGTAAGAGTTTTCCTTTATCACTAGTTCCACTGTGATTTGTCTTTGAATCAAATAGTCTTACTTATTGAGAGGGGTTTGTCAAACCTCTTAAAAGGATCACATAGGAAAAATGGGACTTGTTTGCGTCCTTCCTTTTCCCAGCACTTAATATGACTAATAATGTATCAAGAAAGCATGTCTCCGTCACGGCTTAATAGATGGAAATTTGGAAGAGGGACTGACTTGAGGGATAATTTTAATTGGAGACCTCTTGTCTTGTTTTGTGTGGCTTTCATCTACTTGACTAATCTGATCTTTAATCAAGCGCCATTCATAATGCGAGTGTTCACTGACACAGAGCCTGGTAAGTTTTTACATTTGTATTTCAAGGGTGTCTGCCAGCAATGTGATTATTTCATCTTCCTGTTTTGTGTCTTCCATCCAGATTTAGGTCGTTCCCGAGAACTGCAGTATGTTTATGTGGATAACAACATTCACCTGAAAGGGCTTCCCTCTTACCTTTATAATAAAGTCATTGGTTGTAGTGGGTACGTATATGAGTTAAGTTGCCATGTCTCTTCTTCTAAGGCTTTCCAAAAATGCAGGCTGCCTTTTTCAAGTGAAACTTTCCTTTGGATGGTTTTTTTAATTCATCACATTACATTACTTTGAAGAGATTACATTGACTGCCAGCTCCCTGCAATTGTGCTAAATCTCCTGCATTAAATTTCTCAATATTGAATACTTCTAGTGCTAAGCTGTTTGCTGGCAGCCTGTTTCTTGATGTTTTAGGACGTTTCTGGTGCCGAACATGCGCTGTGAAGCTCGACACCAATAGAATAAAACATTTCACTCAAAATGCAGATGTTATCAATTTTTATGCTCACGTTCTAACACTGTATTTTAAGCATAAAGTCCTTTTGATTTTTCCCCCCCCCACAGGCAGATACCTTTGAGTATACCTATATTTTGCTAAGCTATTCATGCTATGGAACAGTGTGGTGGATCTTATTTACTTACTTTTCACATTAAGACAGTAATTTTGTGGCAGAACGTATTCCCTTAGTAAACAAAATATCTCATCTCAGTTTAATTTGGATTTATTTGTACTTTTAAAAGCATCTCGGTGTGTGCTTTAGGCATCATTGGCAACACATGAAAGCACACACATTAAAGAAAGTGGCAAATGCAGGTATAACCCCCTGTAGGTCTGTGTTGCTTTCTGTCAGGTGGTTATGCAAATAGATCTCTGGGTACTGTACACTCCTCTTACGCTGAACAAAAAGAGATTATATCTGGTAAAGAAGGTGGATGTTCATAAGTAGTAGCCACAGAACTGAACTCCCCATCCCTGTTACAAAAAAACATGGTGTAGAGAATGTGGAAAAGATGAATGTGTAGTACTGTCTCCTGGCTGGAGCACTGTCCATCAATTTAGTTTTCTAAACTGATGATTACCAAAAGGTCTCTATTATTATATGCCGTGGAAATAGCCATGCCAGAGCAAGTGGTTGCTTTTTTTCCCTTTTGCCCCTGTGGACCATGAAGCTTTTTAAAAATGCATACTGTTCCTTCCCCATGCAAAGCGGCTCCTTTCAAAATGGAGCAAATGGTGTTGATTTGGCATGTATTTTTTTTCTGGCCAGCTTGCTGAAAATTTTTGCATTTGGTACCAATCTGAAGAGGATGCAAGATCTGGTCACAGAAAAATGGCATTGGTGGCGCCAGATGATAGAAACAGTGTCATTTTTTTTATGAGTTGCAACCTGGGGTGGAAAAAGGCAATTGGTTTGGCCACAATGGATGCTCACAACCCTGCCATTCTCTGGACTATCTTGAGCTAGTATCCTTTCTCAGCCTAATTTACCTTAGAGATTTATAGTAAGGATCTCTCCCATCCTCATACCTGCCTTTGGGGGGGAATGTTTCCTCCTTTCTGTCCCCTCTGGCTACCACAGTCTCCCTACATCTCCTATTTCTCATGCTTCTTTCTGAATCCCGAGGGCAACTTATACTGTATTGTAATTTACTCCTGCCAGAGAAAGAGAGAGTAATTTGTCCAAGGGTATCTAATGAGCTTTGTGGAAGAGTAAGGATCTGAACCTTGGTCTCTAATGCTCAAGCTAAAAGCTTTCCCTCAGCTGCTTCTCTTTTCTCCTCTCCTATTTAATTCATTGAATGTGGGATTCTTCTTCTATAGTCACTTCATACAGTATAACAAACACCAGAAAATAAACATTTGGGCATGTCATTCTCCATCTCCTGCTCAGATGCTGTCCTCTATCTGTTGACTATGATCACTTCGAATCAGTTTCTTCATGTACATTGCCACTTTTGCTTAATTCACTTGTGGCCGTAGAGTGGGGTAGTGTTCATGCTAGCCTTTCTTCAAGCTTTTTGTGTAACTCTCTGACATCTGTTGAGGCTAATGAAAGTTGATAAACTCAAGTTGGGATTATCACATTGGAAAGTCTTAGCTTGTTTTTGTGTCACCACAGAAAATACAACTTGTCTTTTAGAGCTTCAGTAACTAAAAGTCATGGCCCTCCAGATGTTGGCTTATGACTTCCATCAGTCATAGCCAGCAAGGCCAAGTGGTGAGGAAATATGGGAACTGCAATCCAAAATCATTTGAAGGGCCACAGTTGCCCACCCTTGTTGTAACATATTTACTATTCCTGAAGCACAGTGTTGGATGCTTTTGATGAAAAGCCCATAAATTGAGTGTTCTTCTCAACTTTTCCATTAATTAATTAGTTCTTTCTTGAGTTGTATTGGCATATGTTTCTGATTTCATGCATTTTTTATGAAGCCCAGGAAAACTCTTTTTAAAAGATCTCTGTAGAAAGAAGAAAATACAAGACAACTAGATAGTAATTTAATGAAGTTTGATAGATATAATGCCCTAGTTTTTATTTTGCTTGACAGCTTGTCAAGAGAAAAATCTGTAACCACTATAAGCTGGTTAATTCTAGGCAATGGCACCTGATAGTTGAGTGTGGAAAATGCCTGTCTTGTAATCACATGCTGCATGTGTCCAAGGAAGTACAATAGTTCTTTAGGTGGCTTGGGGTAATGCCTTTATGTGTTATTTCACTGCTTTTAAATACATTTTACCCTTTTCCAAATATCTCTCCAGCTGTGGTTCTCCGGTTCTCAAGTCAGAGGTGAAGCTTCTGTCCTTTACATCAGGGCAACTGACAATTTTCCTCCCAGCAGAAGTGAAGGCAATAGGGACAGAATTGGACCATGTGTTGCCTTTGCAAGAGATGACAATGAGGACACTGTACAACACATATAGCAGGTTTTTCAAAGGTACTTGGACAGAGGTTGTGTTTCTAGAGCGCATATGTTTTATCAAACATTTAAATACCTGATCTCTTTAAAGCAGGGATGGATAACATGGTGCAACTCCCATCATCTCTCACAATCGACTAGG
Organism: Sceloporus undulatus; assembly: GCF_019175285.1. Classification (NCBI taxonomy): domain Eukaryota; kingdom Metazoa; phylum Chordata; class Lepidosauria; order Squamata; family Phrynosomatidae; genus Sceloporus; species Sceloporus undulatus. Next base: position 165,382,525 of record NC_056527.1, on the reverse strand, counting down.
CTAGCTAGGGTTGATTGTTGTTGTAATACAACCACAGGCAGGCAGTTCTCCCTCTCCCAAATTTTGACAAATAGTGATTCATGCAGCAGATTATAGGAGTCATTGAAAAGGCAGCAAATTATTTGGTTGTTGCTGTTGCGGTTGTTCTTTATTGGTAAGGTGTAAGAATAAGAGTGTTGGTGGAATTCTTTTGCCTCAAAAATAATTTGACTGGCTTGCTATGCTTCTTCATTTTGGTGAGTAGGTGGCACTATTTGCGCTCTGCCTCAAGCATCAGAATCTTCTAAGCCAGGTCTATCTGGTCAGTCCTATATCCCTACCCCATTTGCTGTAAAGAAACAGTTACAAATGGATATAATCTTTGCCTGCACCTGCACAATCCAGGCAGATGGGACTAATCAGGGAAAGGGGAGAATAGATATAGAAACCAGAAAATGATACCTTAAAAATGTAGAAAAGGGATGGATTGGGGAAAACATATGCAAGAAGTAGCAATTTGAGCAACCTGATTTTCAAAGCAGGCAGATGAGAGAGACACGTTAAATATTGGGGGGTGGGGGAGGTGAAAAATGGAGGTGGCAAAAGATTGAAACTTTAAAAGAAGAAGTTTCACAAGCATATTGGAAACTGCTAGAAAAAACCCAACCAGGGGCATAAAGAGACATAGATAAGAAGATCTAAGACATTTGTAAATTAAGAAGCGTATCTTGAAGGGAAGAAGCTTATTGGAAGTGCCCAGTGGCCAGCTTGGTACCTGAAGCATGTAGCCTTTCCAAGTGCTGTGTAGTCTGGCCATGTTTTTAAAAGCACCCCAGTGACATTTATTGTAGGAATACAGAGGCTCTAAAAGACAGCTGAGTGTCATGCTTCAAATGTGAAAGTCATTTAGGAGCCTTTTCTTGCACAGAGAGTGGAAAAGCTGAAGCCTTTTCACAGTCTGCAGCAGAGAAGCAAGGGCCTTCTAATGGAGTAGAGAAGCAGAAATAATAATATTCCTGAGGCAAGAGGCTGTGCATCATCCAACAATGCAGCTCCTTCCCAGGCAGCCGGCTCCAGCGCTGGCAGGCTTGTTAAGCATGAGGCAGAACAACCGCTTGCAGCCCGTTGGCCATTGCAGTGCAACGTGACAGCTGAGCTGCTTTAGTTCTGCCCCAGTTCAGGCTTTTTTGTTGAAATCTGGCCCATGGCTTGTCAGCCTTTTGCATCATGCTGCCACATGGGGCCTTGTCTTCTGACAAGAACTTGAATATTGAGCTCGCTAAAAGTCCTTGGGAGTTCACGGCCTCACATATTGGGCAGGATAGGGGAGGTGTGGATAAGTGTAACTGAGATGAATGTGAGTTCGCAAAGGACTCAGTTTCCCAAGACGTCAGCATTCTGTTCTTGAGAAGCTACTAGCTGCTGTATTTGCCATTTGGGCCAGCGCTGGAACATTGGCCCAGAATTATGCACCATATTGTACGGAATTTGGCTGTTGGAAGAGACCTTATGATTAGTTAAATCTCATGCCCTTCTGATGTTGGTTAGAATAACAGAATCATAGAGATGGAAGAGGCCTCATGGCCCTTCACATCCAGCCTCCTACTCAGTGCAGGATCTACAGCTGAAGCATCCTCAGCAGGCAACTGTCCAGACTCTTTTGAACACATCCAGAAAAGGAGATATCATCACCTCTCTAGGAAATTGATTCCATTGCCAAATCATTCTTAGTGTCAGGTAGTTCCTTCTAATGTTCAATCAAAATCTACCCTCCTGTAATTTCAAACTATTACCTGGCCCTACCTTTTGAGGCAGCAGACAACAGGCCTGCCCCCTCCTCTCTGTTACATCCCTTTTTTATTATTTCAAGTGTAAACAGAATGCTACCATGCATCTAGGATGTGTTCATCATGATTCAGAAAAGTGTAATTATGTTTTGTTGAAGTCAAAATTTCTTTCTGTTTTCTTCTGTAGATTTGAAGTTCCTGACTCCAATCTCATTACCCAGAAGTCTCTTGGAATTATTGCATTGCCCTCTGGGACACTGCCACCGTTGCAGCCAGCCCATGTTTACTATTGTCTACCCAAAGCTCTTTCCCTTGAGAGAGACGCCAATGGCAGGATTGCATCAGGGGTAATTACAAGGAAAATTACATTGGGGCTACAGACCTCACACAGAGGCTCCAGTTAGAGGAATAAGCATCTGCATAAGGCTGCAGTTCTGCTTTTCTGGTGGATATTTAGGCATTAAATGTCAACAGTCTCCAAGAAAAAATGAGGAGGGAAGGAGAAGTAATAAATTTCTCTTTATTCTTAAGACTCATATATCTGTGTAGCTTGAAAGTAGCAGCTGTACAGCTGGTTACATAATCTTCTCTCTCACACACACACTCAGAATGATTGGTTTTCACATTGGTCTATAGCAAATGAATTTGCACACTTGTTTCTTGCCATGTATCCTTTTTCACTTTTATGGATTTGCTTGGACACTGGCTAGGAAGGGAAGCAGCAGAGTAACTTGAACTGTATTTGTTCCTGACACCCTGATTTGGAGCAATAGATGGGGAGCCAACATTTAAAGTTATGGATAAGGGAGAAAAAGACATGTAGAATTATGCATTCTTGGCAACCTCATTAGAAGCATGTTGAGCTTGGAACACATTCCTCACTCATCTTCAAATCTTTGAGAGCCAGATGCTTGCCATCCCGTCTTAGGTGCTGATATTTTTGGAAATCAAACTAAGTATCTGAAGGGTAATATTATTCTTTTATTAAAACATGCACAGAAATACAAAATTGGTTAAGGAGGAAAAGATAGAAACACTCACCTTTGCATTTTGACTGGCAGAAGGGTAGGAGCACGCTATCTGGAAGCATCCTGTGTATATTTCTTGGGCTTTTAAAAATAGCTGCTGCTTTGTAGGTGTGTGTCATAATACTTCTGGTGTTCTTCCCCTCCCTCCCCTTTCAACAAGCAAGAGAAATTTATGAAGTGAGAACAACCCAGGCATCGTCCATTGAGACAGCAGCCACATGGCTGTGGACATAATTTCCTAAGGGAGCTACCAACATCTTCTTCATCGTCCTCATCCCTTTAGAAAGGTGCCTCAGTTGCAACCACCATTCATCCAGCTCTTCCACATATAAGGTCTACTTCTTACATCTTTGGCAGTGGTACAGCTCTACCTGATTTGTTGTTGTGAACTCCCATCAAGTTAACCTCAACCTATGCCGACCTTGTCCAAGTATTCCTATTACTCAGATCTTGCATATTCAAGCTTCCTCGATTGAGTCTATCCACCTGTAATGTGGTCTTCCTCTTTTCCTACTGCCTTCTCCCTTGCCATGCACTAATGGTTTCAGCTTAGTCCTCTTGGCTTCCTGAGAGAGTCCAGGCTTGCTCTTTTTTGTTGTTAACTGCCATCAAGTCAGCTTCGACTTATGGCAACCCTATGAAAGAGAGGCCTCCAAATCCCCCTGTCATCAGCTGCCCTGGTCAGGTCTTGTAGAGAGCAGTCTTAAATTGTTGGTATTCCTTCCTCTAATTTTTGCCTCTCCTTCCTCTGAATCTATTCCTGCTTTATGTATTATATTTCTGGCATACAAATTGAACAGACCCCCTTACCAATTATCAAATAAAGCCATGTTAGTTTGTAGAATCAGTATGTAGAGAGATCTTGTAGCTCTTTTGAGACTAACTAAAAGAAAGAAGTTGGCAGTATGAGCTTTTGTAAACTTAAGTCTCCTTCCTCAGATGCATCTGGAATACAAGAATACTTGGAGGGGTCACCATAAGTTGAAGTCATAAGTTGATGGGAGTTAATGAATGCTTCTGAGGAAGTAGACTTAATTCTATGAAAACCCATGCTGCCAACCTCTTTCTTTCCATTAGTTTCAAAAGTGCTACAGAATCTCTATGTATATCTCTTACCAATTGGAAACCATTTCATTGCTCTGTATTTTGTCCTCACAGTAGCCTCTTGAGCTGAATACAGGTTACTCATCAGGACAACCAGATTTTGTGGCTGGCACATCCATGTCTTCAAGAGCAATCAAATAGCTTTTCATGATCTATATGGTCAAAGGCTGTGCTATAATTTATAAAGCATAAGCTGATTTTCTTTTGATTTTTTTGATGTGCTACATTATCCAACATGTGTTGGCTATATGCTCCCTGTTGCCTCATCTTTTCCTGAATCCAGCTTCAACATCTGGTATTTGTCATTCTATTTATGGTAAAAGTCTTTGTTCTGGAATTCTGAGCAGCACTTTGCTTGCATGGGGAATCAATGCAGCGGTCCTGCTGTTAAATCCTTGGTGTCCCCTTTCTTGAGGATTGGGATATATATTCATCTTTTTCCATCTGTAGGCCATTGCTTTGTTTTCCATATTTGTTGACAGATTTTAATTAGAACTAGACTAGATTCTTTCTCTGTAGAGTGAAGCAGCTCTGTTGGTATGCCATCTGTTCCTGGTGATTTCTTTCTCCAAAATGCTCTGAGTGCAGCTTCCATCCACTTCATTTTTAAAACTGGGAGCTGCACCATTCTTTGTATGGTTCTTCTTCGAATGAATCTGTTATCCTTTAATCTCTCTTATATAATTCTTCAGTATGTTGTTTCCATCTTCTTTTTATTTCTGCTTGCTCATGTAATGTATTTCCTTAATTGTTTCCTTGCTGTAGAGCATTCTCACTTTTGGTTTAAATTTCTCTTGGATTTTTCAGATCTTGTGAAAGAGGTCTCCTGTTCTTCCTTTTTTGTTGTCATCTTTTGTTTCTCTGCATTGATTGTTACACTAGTTTTTTTGTCCAGTGCTGCAGTCATGCATTATTGGCAGAAATTCACCATAAGAAATGGGACAATGTTGTTGTCACCAAGGCTGGGAACATGCTAGTGTTCATATCATTTGTGCAAAGATTTTTACATGTGTAAAGACGTATAACCTTTCCCTTGAATTAACTCGTAAATGGAAGACTAAACATGAACAAGTGATAGCAGAATACAGTGTAGCCTGAACACTTTGTTCAATTTAATCAGTAGTAGATTAGATGGAAGACCCCAGTTCCATAAATAACTGGAAGTGGAGGGGGAAGATTACACAGACTTTTTAAAAATTCATCCTTTTCCCAAAGTATTTAATGAATTTGTCCAAATCTCTGTAACTACAAAACTAGAAGTATTTAGCATCTCTCTCTCTCTCTTTTGGTATGTTGACAGAGGGAGGGGGGAACCTCTTGCTATTTTTACAAACTCAAATATTTTGTGTACTTAGTTTACCAGGGCTTAATCCCCCTGCTCCTGATTTGTTTGCTTTCTAACTATCCAGAAAAGTTGTGTATTGTGGAGAAGAGCCAGTGTTTTAATCTTGAACTGACAACTGCTGTCTTCTTTCTCCCTCCACCCCTCTTTTTTCCCCTTCTATTCCAGGAGGACAACTGTTAGTTTTGTGGCATACTGCTGCTCCACCCAGTGTCTGCAGACTTTTGACCTATTGAGTTGATAAATACTTAAAGCTGTTCAGGAGCAGTGCCAGCTTAAAGCTGCATTAAACTGTGTCTCCTGATGGTACTGGAATAGTGTGAGTGTGTGTGTATGTGTGCCAAAGCAACAGGAGGAGTGCCCAGCTGGGAACACTGCGAACCACTTGAATTCTGTGCCCATATCAAACTTGGACAAAAAGCAGAAACTCCCTTGGAAATGTTTCGATCCTCCAGCGTTAGAAAATGTTAACACCATCCTCTTCCTTCCCAGGCAAGAACGTAAACCAAACAAACATGGAAGGAAGTGGACCTCTGGGATGCTCTTGTGGCTTGCGTGTATGATTTTCTATTGCATTTGTACATGACGCCGTTCAAAGTGGGCTCAGTCACTTGGACAATATAAACTGATGTTGTGAACAATACATCTGCAAAACCTGTTACTTCCTTTGTGGCTTCCCTACTTGGCTGCGTATTACCACCCTTTACAGAGCAGCCATTTAAGGTAACAGTTTATTTGTGCTGGTGAGATTCCTCCCTCCCATTTTCCATTCAGAATGAAATGTGTTCTCACCCAGCTGACTTTTGATGGTTACTGAGGCTTATACTTTTGGAAAATTACTCTTTCTGAATGTCATTTGCTGCTGTCTGCCTGGAATTAGGTGGGTGGGGAAAACTGAAAATTTACCCTGTGTATGAAATGGACAAATTTCAGAGGATAACTGCTAAAAATGACAGAAAATGGGTAATTTCTTAGCAGACATTTTTAGATTGTCATCCTGTGTTCTTGCAAAGCCAAAGTAAGAGTTTAAAATCAATTTTCAAAGCACAGCTCTTCAGATGTTGTTAGACTGCAGTTCCCATGAGCCCCGAGAAGCGTAACCAGTGGTTAGAAATGCCAGGAGTTGCAATTCAACATCTGGATGTTCTCATTTCGGTTTTAAAAATAAGGGTAAGCCAGGAGGAGTCAAAAGTTGTTTGCTTACATCCTCATCCTGTACAAAATTCTTTTAAAATGTAATGTCAGTGTTAATAGAACTTCTTGTAAGGCGAGAAATGGTACAGTTTGCATAGCAGTAGTTTTAGTATTTTGGCTTCAGACTAACATCAGGGAAGGCCATGAAAGGGAGAGTGGAGTAAACTCACTTTTTCCTAATGTTTCTTTGAAAAGGCTATGATAGCATTTTAACTTGTTTGTATTCAAGAAGAGCCTTGCAGATATTATTACTGCTCTGAGGATTGTTTCTTGGCATCTTTGATTGTACTTAACAGTGTAAAAACCAACAGGGAGCCCAAATTGTTGGCCTTACCATAACAATTTAATTTTTAACAGAAACCAGAAATAAGAGCAATCCACAGTCCTAACCTGGTTTTCCTTAGTACATGGTTGTGAATGCATACAAGCCTCTAACTGGTTGCAGGTTTTGATAAGTTCTCTCCCCACCCAACCCTGGCCCCCCATTTAGCTGCCTTGAAGTGTCAAGAGTCTTCTTTCAAGCCGCATACTGGATGAGGTTTGCAGCATTCTCCAGGTGTTCCCAAGCACAATAGTAGTAAAAGGCAGGAGGCAACCACAAGCCTGGTAACTGCAAATGCTGGTACATTTGTGGTAATAAGGAAGGGAGGACATTTTCTCATTGTAAGCAAAGGAATCTTGTATCACCTTTGAGAGTAACTGAAACAAATAAGTTGGTAGCATGGGCTTTCATTAACCTGAGCCTACTTTCTCAGCGGAAGTAGGCTCAAGTCTATGAACGCTCATGCTACCAACTTTCTTCTTTCAGTTAGTCTCAAAGGTGCTACAAGATCCCTTTGCTTACTTATTTTCTAATTGTGTTACTGTGCCAAAGAAAGTGCATCTCCATGGATGCTTTTCTGAAACAGACTGCATCTGCGTGGCAGAGATAATCAGGTTTGACACAGCTTTAACTGCCATAGCTCCACATTACTCTGGTACCACAACAAACTGCCACTCCTGGAATTTGATAGCATGGAGCCATGGCCATTAAAGCAGTGTCAAACCAGATTATCTCTGCCGTGCAAATGCACCCAAAGTAAGCAACTCCAGGAAGTTCAGTCTGTGAGCTGCAAGTTCTGAACTGGAACACATTTCGGAAAGAGCTTCATATTTTTGTATGCTTCTGTGTGGAGAAAAGCCTTGAGTGTAAGACAGTAGCATGGCACAGAGGCACAGTATTTGATCCTCTAAGGTATCTGGGCTGTTTTTCCCAATACAGTGGTACCCCAGGATACGAAATACCCACGTTACGAAATTTCCGGGATACGAAAAAATCCCATAGGAAATAACTGTTCCGGGTTACGAAGGTTATTTCGGGTTACGAAGAAAATTTTGGTGCTTTTCGGCGCTATTTCACACGAAATCGCGGCTTTTCCCCATTAGCGCCTATGGGTTTTCGGCTTGCGAAGGCTTTTCGGGTTACGAAAGCGGCGGCGGAACGAATTAATTTCGTAACCCGAGGTACCACTGTACAGGTTTAGGAATGCAAACCTCAACCTTCAGTCTGGAGAGGACCTTGCCCTAAATTAAGGACTTCTTCATTCTGTTCATAAGAACTAGGCTTCATGTAATACCTGATCCTCAAGGAAGGTGGCTAAGAATCCATAACTGTTCCAACAGGTGAGAAGGCTAGAGTGGCTCGAATCTCGGGTTCACTCCTTCCACCTCCTAGGAAGGAAGGGTGCTTTGAGCAATTGAGAAGGGTAAAGAATAGCTTCTTGCACAAAGGAAGGACTCTTCCTTGTCTCATTGCTTTTATTTATATGGTGGTTTAAAAATAATTTCCTGGTCTTTAGTTCAAGAGCTATAGTCCATTCTTAATCTGCAGTCTTTCCTTGCTACCAGGGAACTATTCCTTCCTCTTTTCCATTTGTCCAGGGCTTGTTCTCCTCCTTGAGAGGGAGGCAAAAGCAAAGAATGAGTTACCACTTTGTTCACCATAGACATTCTCTCTGGTTGGGATAGTAATGGGTAGGGAATGCATGTGTAGCCCACCTCCAACTACATGGAGGCATCTGCTTTGGTAGTTTGAGGGAGATAATAGTTCAAAACATGGCTGTAGCTACAGCTTTTTCTAAATGTCCTAACCCCAAAATAAAAAAACAAACTTAAGCATCTTGTATGCTGTGTTTCTATTGGCTTTCTGTTCTGTACAATTTCAAACCTGGCCAGTTGTTAATTTCCATCTAGTCAGCTTTGATTTACAGCAACGCTATGAATGAGGGACCTCCCTATCCTTCCATTTCTTCCTTCATTCTCCCCTGTCTTCGATTCAACCCTTTTCTCCATATAGTCAACATCTTTTGTACCTTTACTCACTTACTCTAACCATCATTCACTTCCCATGTCTCCTTCTTCCATTCTATTCCATCCATACCTCTGCTTTCCCCAGTTCACTGGTATCTTTGTGACAAAATAGTGGTATCTTTGTGAGAGATGTAGGCACGCAAGTGATGCTAGGTGCCTGGAGCCACGGCTTCTCAGATGTGCCATTAAACTCATTAGTGTAATACCTCCTTGATAGTTCAAATTGCTGCGAAGGGAAGCACTTAGCAGCTTAATAGAGTTCAGATGATCTAAAGCTGGGTTTGCCCTTCAAGCAGGCTAAAGTTGCAGGACGCACTGAAGAGACCTGCTTTCAGGTTAGTTGCCTGACCTGTTTTGTTTTTCCCACCCTAAACTTTTTTCTCTAGCCAAATGCTGACCCAGCAGTGAGGACAGAGAACTCTTAGTGTTCCTGTTGATTCAAAAGTGGGCAGAAGATTGCCGCTTTAGGTTGATGCTCTGTGGCAATGAAAATTATTTCACCTTCTTCAGAGGTTGCATGAACCTCACCTTGCATCAATGGTCCTACAGTTACTATTGTTAACCTTTCTGAGCAAAGTTGTGATCTTGGGGCTTCTCAAGACCTTCTGACCTGCCCTTTGACTAGATCAGTGATGCCCCAACTTTGGTCCTCCATGTGTTTTGGATTCAGCTCCCAGAAGTCCCACCCAGTTTGGTCAAGAGTCAGGAATTAGGGGAGCTGAAGTCCAAAACATCTGGAGGACTAAAGTCTGGGAATCACTGGACTGGAGCAAAAGTGGAGGAGAATGGCCATTGGAGAACAGCTAGTTCACCTATGGTTCGCCAGCCACATAATGGGGCAACTTTGGCTGTGATGTCTCCAGTTGGACAGGAATTCCTGCAGCCGTTTTGCCTGAATCAATACATATGTTTACAAAACAGTCAGGAAAAGATGTACTGTAGTGAAGTTGAGGTCTCTATTACGGAGCCCTCCTAAGCATGAAGAAGGTGGCTTTCTGATTTTTTTAAATCGTCCTTTCATGCTATAAAACCAGCATACTTATATGAATGTTGAAGAGTGCAAGCAAGGGCAATTGTAAGATGCAATAAAGCATCCTGCTCTTCCATGTGTTCCTGAAGCCCTGACAAACATGGTCACTCCCTCGGCATGTTTGCTTTACTGAGCCGCAGCTTGTTCCAAGGCCTGTTTCTGTGAGCTTGTCTATCTGTCTCTTTCTCTGCCTGTCTCAGGCCACTACAGCACATTTGGTGATGCCAGTCCAAAAATAGTTCTCTGGCTCCAGTCAGCAACTTGAGACATAGCAGCATGGTCCTGCCTGACCTCAAAAACCAGGTTACTAAGCTGGGCTGTCTTGCGGGAAGAGTTTCCTACCTGTCCCATTGGCATTGAGCTAGGAGTCCCACCTTACTGGGAAGTGATACAAAGGGGGTTTTTTTGCAAGCAAATTCCCATGTGTTTCACTTAAGAGGCAGATCTCTGAAACATAACCAGCTTTTCAGAGATGGGGACTCGCCATTTTCTCTCTATCTAAGCAGGCGCAACTAGGTATAATTTGATAACTGCACCAGTGACTCATGAAGCCTTCCATTTTCATCCTGCAATTAATGAGATTATCACACTTATCAGTTCTAGCACAAACCAATAGTTCTGATTTGGCAGCAGTCCTGACCGCATGACATAGTGCACAAACTGCTGTTATCCTGCATTAACCTGCCACCTTTCATTCATGGAGAGAACCCATGAATGACAACAATTACATGATAGTACAGCATCCAGCAACCAATGCGATTACTGGACGCACCCTCGGTGCACGATCTCGCAAACTTGGTGTGAGACCTCACCTGTCCTCTCTAGATTTTCCTCTCTGTTGATAGACCAGAGCTGTGTGTGGCTCGTAGACAACCTTCTAGTGACAACCTGTAGTGACATTAAAATCACATGCACAGCTTTTAAAATCAAAGTTGCGACCTCAAGAATGCAGTCAGTTCCTGCTGCTCTTACCATGACTACATCCCAGTTTTCAGATAAAAGTGCGATCTAACGTAGAAGTTTCATTTATTTTGGGTTGCCAGCGGATTAGAGTCCTAGTGTGATAAATCTCCCAAGTTTAATGGCATCATGGTCAACCAGCTTTTGGATTTCTGTGTTGCTTTTTTCTCTCCATTTTTAAAAACACTATCTAGCCCAATGAAGAATTTTAGGCAACTTTCTCAGCATTGTGGAATTAGAGTTGCTCCAAACAAAGCCATTGCTTTCCTGAGGATTTGGGCCTTGTTTTCTTTCTTTAATGGACAAACACAGTGTCCCCACAGACTCTGCATCTCTTGTGAATCACTTTTAAAACACAAAATGGAGTCTGGCTTTTGACTTCAGGAGGTAAAAGGATCTTCTTTATATGGCAGGATGTCTGATTGCTACTTGCCATGCAAACATGAAGCTTTGAAAACTCGAATGTTGTATTTTGTGCTTTTTAGTTGGCTCAACAAATGTATCACTGTTTTGTGGATTCTGGAATTTGTTGTAGTTTGCTACCCCTGAATATTTTTTCCACATACCCCAAGGTCTTTTAGAGAGGCTGTGACTACTCTAAAGGAGATTTTACCATTGGAAATTAGTTAAAAGCTGAAGGAAGAGACTTTCCCATGTGGGCCACTTTTCCATAGAATCCCCTTCTCATACAGATCTGTTGGAGATCTGAGCCGAGGTAGCGAATTACGTGGCCCTCTACATATTGTTGGACTGTGACTTCCAGCATTCCTGACCATTGATTGTGCCAGCTAGGGCTGCTGGGATTTACAGTCCAACAGTATCTGAGTTGCTGAACAATTCCATTTTTCCTGTGTGCCATCAAGTCATTTCAGACTTGAAGTGATCCAAGACAAATCTATTATGGTGTTTTCTTGGCAAGATTTCTAAAGATAAGGTTTGCCATAGCCTTCCTCATAGGCTGCGAGAGTGTGACTTGAAACCCAGAGGGTTTCAGGGCTGAGTGGGGATTCTGGAGTAAACTCACTTTAAGTGGATTAAATTGTCACTTGCTTTGTTTTGTAACCTGTTATTTCCAGCCATTTTATTTCAGAGAGCAGGAAAGAGCAAATGGGATTTTCAAGACCTTTAGTTTTTGCATGACCTGCAACACTATCTGGCAGTGCTGCATCCCACCAGTTTTTGCAAAGCTGAGAGCTTGGCCCCTGGGTGTTTGCATCTTGGCGCTCCCTGCAAAAGCCGAGGCTCCAAGAGGCGAGGCAGCAACAAGCTGGGTCTGTTTCTTCCCGTAGACGGGTGGATGGAAAAACTTAATGAGAATCGCAGAGAGGGTGAGATGCCACAGGACATAGCCCTCGCCAACTTTTTTACGGTGGGGCTGAGAGGTCTGGCCTTTGGAGGAGGCTGAAAGCACATTCACACCCAGAAGAAAAAATGGTTCTGAGGGAAGGATATTGTGCTAAAGCAAGGGAATTCTTCTGCTCATTTGTGCTCCTTGTCAACTTTTCTGGTTTGTTGAAAAACAGTTTTCCACAGCTATCCTAGTCTGCGAAGAAATTACTACCAATAAAATAGTGCAGAAAGAAACATCTATTTTTTGTTTCCCTTTCTCAAATTGCAGAGCTGGAAGAATTTACTTTTTGGATTCCAGTTTACAGAACTTCTCAGCCAGATAGCTATAACTGACTGGGGGGGTTGGGGAGTCACGGTCCAAAAAACAAAAGTCAAGTTTTCATCAGCTCCGGAGCAGCGCTTCTTTTCTTCCTTTCCCCCCTGAGCTATGAAAAGATCACTTGAGTACTATTTTGAGAGGAAACGGCATCAGAGCTGGAAACTGTGCCTTTGCCAAGCTCTCCTGGTTTTGTCAGGGCAGACCGAGTTTAAAGAAGAAAATACTGTGCTGCAGTGGATGAGCTGCCTTCTCGAATGGCCTGACATATCTGTGTCAAAGATGTAGGCAGCAAACCCTCCAGAATTTCGGAGGAAAACCAGGACACGAGTGGCCAAACAACATCAGAGTGTGGTCAAGATGGCAAACGTTATTACTGAGGAAAGCTAGGAGAGGCTGCAGCAGTTTTCTTTTCCTTGAGCTTACTGGGAAGAGCAAGATTTACCCTCTCCATGCTGTTGAAGCAGATGAGTACAAACAACTCAATTTGCAGCATTTGAAGTAACTAGAGGACTAAAGGGGAAAGTGGAAGGAGGAGAGAGAAATTGGGACATTTAAAAAAGTGGGGTGGCCGAGGATTAAATGACACTGTTACTCCCCATTCAGGATGACTGAATTGGAGGTGCTATTGCTGTCCTCCAGCATCTGTTGCCTGAGGTGGTTGCCTCTCATCCCCTTTGGGTTATTATGAAAGGTCCCCACCTCATACTAAACATAAGAAACTGTCCCTTCGTGTCATAAGTGTTCGAATGACACATAGAGATCAGGAAATGACTTAGCTGAGCCCTGGCCACAAACCTTTAGGAGATCAACAGAATGAAGAGAGTAACAGTCTGGGAATCACCCTACTACATGAGTGCCACATGGCAGCTACCATCTTGCATACCCTTCCACTCCTACTCGCCTACCTCTGACCATCTAACTCATCTTTGCTCCAGGATCCATGTTGACATGTGTTGATATAAGCTGGCTTGTGCTCCTCCCTGAGGTTTTTGCCACCTCCCCGAGACTTCAGACTCAGCAGGCTTTTACAGGAAACTAGATGCATCATGCCAACAATAACCGCAGAAGGATGCCCTGAAAGTGAGAGGTGGTGTTTTCTCATTGAAGCTCTGTTAACACTGGAGGAGAGCATGCCTCCTAAAACAATTCTGCTCAGGCAAGTACGTCCAGGAGTCCAGAACAACCAATTGCCCCAATATTTATTTCTCTCACATTATTCATTGTTTCCTGGACTTGAAATTCTAGGTGTTTACATCCAGAGGTGGGTAACTTGAGGCTTCTTGGTCAGGCCAATGTTTTCAGCAGTCTACTGCGGTCTATGACTCTTCCTTTTTCACTTGTTGATGGGGCTATCTTTGCCCCAAAATGCCAAGCAGGGAGGAATTCGACTCCATCCTAGCTTCCATCATCCTTCTCATCTGGTTATTTTGTCAGGACGTAGCTCTGGGTGGCTTTCGGTGTTGGACTACAACTCTGATGGCCAAGGTTTGAATCCCCATTTGGCCATCAAAAGCCACCGGCTGGCCCTGAGCAAGTCTCACACTCTCAGCCTCAGAGGAACAAATATTGCCAAGAAAAGCCCATGATACATTTTTCTTAGGGTCATCATACATTGGGAATGACTTGAAGGTATACAACAACAGCAATGGCCCACCTATGGTCTATCTAGCTTGATCACAGTCCTGAACCATGGCCAGTGATGTTGAACTACAACCTCTAGGCAGTTTCTTCTGTGTGGAGATGATGGGAGTCGTAGCCCAGTCAATCCCACAGATTCTAGTGTGAGAAATGCAGAGTGGCATGTTTACAAATTAGGCAACCTGCTCAGATAATAGACTACCATCTCTCCAGCATCTGTTTCCTGACCTCTCTAGATTCTCCTCTCTGTTGATAGACCAGAGCTGTGTGTGTGGGTCGTAGGCAACCTTCTCTGGGCTGTCTGAAGTAGCCTTTTACCTTGGATTGTGGAAGACACTATCCCATTGTAAACAGTGAAGCAAGATTCAACTGCTCTTCCTGCAGATATGCATCTTGAAGACAGCAACCATCTTGTCCTTCACCTCAGCTGGCAACATGTTGTGGGCCAGGTCTGAGAAGAGTGGTGAATATTGCATGGCTCTCGAGAGTATATGAAAGCAGGACCCCTTTGGACCAGAACTCCCAGAATCCCTCAACTGGCATGGCAACTGGTGCCAAGTTGCCTGTGGGAGTTCTAGTCCAAACCATCCATTATCCCAAGCTCTTTCCTCTCCACTAAATGCATCTGAGGAAGTAGACTGAAGTCTATGAAAGCTTATGCTGTCAATTTCTTTCTTTCAGTTAGTCTCAAAGGTGCTACAAGATTTCTAGACACACTGATCCCAAGCTCTGTTGGCAATGGCTTCTCCATGTTTCAGGAAACGGTCCTTGCCAGCCCTACCTGGACATGTTGGGGATTGAACCTCAGATCTTCTATACACAAAGCAGATGCTCTACTGATGAGTTGGATCCAAAGTCTTCACCTGAAGCTCCACCTTTATGCTCAACTTGAGTCAACGCATGAAGCTTTCTGGATAGCCTTTGCTTTCTCTGTGCCAGTGGATGACTCAAAGCCAACAAGAGGCCCAACATGTGGCTCACCTGTCCCTCCCAAACATATCCCCTCCTCTTGGCCCCGGGGCTCCTCTCGCAGATCGGAGCAGAATCCACCGCCTACTCATTGAAGCAATGGCCTCCAGCAAGGAACGTGTTCTGCCAGTACCTTTTGATCTTGTTCATGACAATATACCAGGTGGAGGCGAAGGAGGCAAGCACAGCCGAAGTAGCCAGGAAGTGGGCAGAACTGCGAGAAAGGTGGTGCTTCTTCTTTTTACTACAACTGGGGGGTTCTGGGTGTTGTAGTCCAAAAATTGAGGAAATTTCCCCCAGCTCTCAAACCTTGCAGGACTTTATCGCACAAGGCTTCCAAATTGGAATTACATCTGTAATACCTAAATTGGAAGAAAAATTGGACAGAAACTGTACAGTTTTGGAAGGATAGTTGGGGAAGAACGGCAGTTTTATCTTTTGGAGAATTGCTTACTTTTGGGAATCATTTAATGGCTGAGAATATGTGAGCGGTTCTGATAAGTGTATTATTAATAATTTGATTAGTAGAAAGGAAATAGAGAATATAAATATAAGCTTTAATGGTGGAAAGAAAGACAACGTAAGACGTGAATACTCAAAACACTCTTAGTCCAACACTCAAAACTTTGCATCACGCTGAGTCCTTTGCATATTGTTACCTTCGGATAAAAAGTTTGCTGAAACTAATATTTCCCAAACTTTGGTCTTCCAGATATTTTGGACTTCATTTCCAGGATTCCTGATTATTGGCTGAATCGATTAGGGCTTCTTGTAGTTGAAGTACAAAATATCTGGAGAACCAAAGTTTGGGAAACACTTTGAATTGCTCTTCTCTTTTTGTGGTGCAGGAATTGATCCCGTTGTTGTTGTTGTTGTTGTTGTTGTTGTTGTTGTGTACCATCAAGTCATTTCCAACTTGTGGTGACCCTATCAAGGGGTTTTCTTGGCAAGATTTGTCCAGATGAGGTTTGCCATTGCCTTCCCCTTTTGGGTAGGATATTTCATTCTCTTTCCCAGCCTCTCGCATCCTTTTTGCAGCCATGTTCAGCATCCCTTGGCAACTAAGCATGCTCAGACCCCCCTGGGGTTGTTATTTGGGTGAGGAGCATTTAATTTCTCTTGTGTAAGGAGTTGGGAGTGGTTGCGCTTTGTACTTCTGCAAGCTGTCATTTTCTTTTCTTCATTGCCGAAGCCAGGAAGTAATGAGTTACAAGTAAATTACCTGTAATGGAAACAAAACAAAAAAGAGGTCTGTAGCACCTTGAAGGCTAACAAGTTTAACTTGGCATAGCGTTTTGTGATGTGAGCTGGAGACAGAGTCAACAAAAGTTACTGCCAAAGAAAACATGTTAGTCTTTAAGGTGCCACAAGACTATTTTTTAAATTGTTTTTGGTGCAGCTAATACAGCTATCCTCCTTGAAGTATTTCTAATGAATTGCTTTTCTTTTTCCAGTGTAAGAATAGCAAGATTAAATTTCTTTGTTGATATTTTTTTATTTAAAAAATTCAATTCATTGATATTAAAAATTCAAGAAAATTCACCAATAAAACTCACATGTTGATGGAAGTCGAGGACAGGCTTTGGGGGCAGAATTATGGATATTGATATGACCATTGGATAAGTCAAAAGTAAAACTTAGGGACATGCAACAAAGGATCTAAATGATGAAGCAAAGGAAAACAATGCCAAAGAGCCTACAACATTATGGCAAGCATAACTGTTTTGCCTCGCACTAAAGGCTGGATGGAAGAGAGAGTAGAGGGAAGGCAGTGCTTTCAGGACAGATTCCACTCTTGCTTTCACCAGGGGATGGTTCACTTTTTAATAAGAGTTAAAATATAGTATTTACATAAGTCGACCTAGGCTTTTGGGCTCAATTTTTTGACTAAAATTTCTAGACTTATACATGAGTATATACAATACTGCAGGAAGTGTGGTAAGCACCAGCCCCCAAAAGTGAGCCAGTACAAGAAGAGCAGACAATCTCTGTCTGCACAAGGAAGACGTCCGTATGGTTGCAAACAAAGTGGATATCATGCTCAGATGAAGTCTTATCTTTTGCAAGAAAGCCAGGACTGCAAAGAAGATTGTGCTGAGGCTGGAATGTGTGGAACCCAACTGCAGGTCCAAGAGGATGATGGCCATTAAGAAATGCAAACACTTTTGAGTTGGGAGGAGACAAGAAGAGAGAGGGCCAAGTCATCCAAGTCCACATATTCATCTTGGGTTTTTGCTGTGCATCACAACTTTCAACCGATCAGACTGAGAAAGGGACTAAACATGTAAAAAGTTCTCTGGGATAGGTGAGGGAGAAGTCCCATTCCAAGCATGTCCAAAACCACGAAAAGGAGAGAAGCTGCAAATGGCTGTGAAGGGAACTTTGCGGATCAAAGTTTTGATTGAATTTGGCCAACGAAGGGGCGGAAACGTCGCTGTCAGATCTCATTCAGAGCTTAAACTGGGGCAGAATGCCAGGCCTTCCTAATGATATTCATGCTGAAAATAATTACTTCAAGGGGGAACGGTTCTGTCTGTTTGTTCTTTTGCCTGTTCTGTCATCTTGGCTTCTTCGTGCAGAAGTCCGGGGCAGGTTTTTGAAACCCGGGGAGAGGTCAGCCTCTGAGCCAGTGGCTCATTAGTGTCCCTTTGATTTCCTGGAACAATTGATCATGGCCATCTTCTTTCCCAGCACTGTCTGCATTTGTGGATCAAAACTTTCCCCCAAAACTTCCTTCTTTGCACAAGAGATTTTCTGGTGGCATTGATCAGGGATAGCAATCAACCCAGATCCTGACCCTGCTCTTAGGGCAAAGAAGGTGCATCATTCAGGCAGCACATTCTGCAAGAGAGCAAGGAGTGGAAGTGAGGGAGAACTACATATCCCATGGTGGGCTCACTCTGCATTCATTGAGCTCACCTGGAATGGAGGAAGCTGTCCTGTGTTTGAGTGTTGGACTGTGACTCTGGAGACCAGGGTTCAATTCCCAAGTTGGCCACAAACCCCATTGGCTGACCTAGGGCAAGTCACACGCTCTCAGCCTCAGAGGAAAAGGCAATGGCAAGCATCCTCTGAACAAGCCTTGCCAAGAAAACCCCATGATAGGTTCGCCTAAGGTTTGCACAATGCATGGCCCCATGCAAATCGGAACTCATTTTCAAGCAAATAGGCCCATCCTTAGTTGTCTGCTGGTATCCAGACAGTAAAAGCACCTGACAGATACAGCAGGGGGTGAGCTTTCTGTTTCGTAGCAGGAGAGAAAATGAAGGGAGCCTTCGCCGAAATGGTGCAAACCGTTGCACGTTCCAAAGCACATGCGCGCACAAATATGGTCGGACTTTGTCATTTGTAATGGAAAAATATTTGCCAGATGTTGTCTCTGCTCCTCTCCCACGCTGCCTCTGAACCTGGATTAAATGTCGCTTTTTTGGCAAGGAACTCCAAAGTGTTATTTGAGAAGAGCCAGGAGCGTCAACCATGCCAGGGGAAAACAGCTGAGCCTGGAGTTAAAATGCTTTCAGCTCAACTCAAGGCTGTGAAGAACTTGCAACCTAGCAAAGGTCCTTCTCCTGCTTTGGTTTTGGAGTTAGAAGGAAACGTCCAGCAAAGGAGGCCCAAATTCTTCCATGATGCCCATGCCCTCCAATGGTCCCTATTTGGCAGGGACAATCCTGATTAATCCTCCACCATCCCATTTTTCAGTTCCTTTTCAAATGTCCCAGTTTCTTCCTCCCACCCAAGCTGACCAAAGGTCCTCCTTTTCCAGGACATATGCCTTACACTATTGTAGCATCCTCAGAGGCAGAAATGTATAATATAAAAATGTATCTACTGTCAGCCCTCCATATCCACTGATTTTTTTATCTGCGGATTCAAGCATCCATGGTCTGGAAATACAAAATACACTGTATAATACAAAAGCACATATAATACAACCCCTCCCCAAGGAATCAAATATATAGTTAAGAATTACAGTGGGTTCTTGGAATCCGGTGAGGTTTGGTTGTAGGGTCCCCCTACTAAATCCCTGGATGCTTAAGTCGCATATATACAATGCTGTAGTAAATGTCCTTTATATAAAATGGCGAAATCAAGGTTTGCTTTTGGGAATTTACATTTTTAAAAAATATATATTTTCAAGGTATGGATGGATTTAAAAAATCTGTGGATATGGAGGGCTAACTGTACTTAGCTAAAACATCTAAGAACCTTTTCACACTACATGGTTATAGCATTATGATCCCACTTTTAACTGTCGTGGCAATGTCTTGTGAAGTTCTGGGATGTGCAGTTTAAAATCATAGGATCATAGAATTGGAAGAGACCCCAAGGGCTATCCAGTCATGGAACTCACCATCAAAGCGCTCCCAACAAATAGCCATCCAGCCTCTGTTTATAAACCTCCAAAGAAGTAGACTCCTACACTCTCTGAGGCAGCATATTCTACAGTCTAACAGTCTTTACTGTCTGGTTGTTCCTTTGAATGTTGAGGTGGAACGTCTTTTTCTGTAGCTTGCATCCATTTCTCCATATTCTCATCTCTGGAGCAGCAGAAAACAAGCTTGCTCCATCCTCAATATGACACCCTTTCAAATACGTAAACAGGGCTATCATATCAATATTCAACCAGAGAGCTGTAGTGCTTCACCCAACGACAAACCCCAGGATTCCATACTTACTGTTGCAATTCTGTAGTGCGCAATGACCCCAAGATATCAAATATGCAAATGAACACAGAATGCAACATGTACATCATTTCTGGTGGGTTTTTCAGGCTATGTGGCCATATTCTGTAAGGGTTTATTCCTGATGTGATGTTTAAGGCTTTCATGACCGGCATCCATAGGTTTTTGTTTTTTTTTTTGGTGGGTTTGGGGGGCTATGTGGCCATGTTCTAGAAGACTTTGTTCCTGACGTTTCACCAGCATCTGTGGCTGGCGTCTTCAGAGAATGCTGGCATGGAAGTGAGTGGAGTATATATATACTGTGTGACCCTGGGTTGGGAGGAGTGATTTCCATGTTAATCTGTGTATTGTTCTGTTGTTGAATGGCAAGGCCTCAGGGTGGGAAGATATGCAAAGAGGAGAACAATACACAGATTAACATGGAAATCACTCCTCCCAACCCAGGGATGGCATCTCCAGAGAATGATGGTATGGAGGTGTATGGGATCTATACAGTATACTGTGTGACTCTTTATTGGTGGGGAAGGTGATTTACATGTTAATCTATGTTGGCCTGTTGGTGAATGGCTACATCTCCTAGTCAGCAGATCCAGAAGCTATGCTGCCCAGCAGATTCCCAGTGTTATGCTCCAGAAAAACACCTTTTCCCATGCGTTGCTGTTAATCTTTCTGCAACCTCTGAGTTAATAAGCATAAGGGTGTTCCATGTGAAAAGGACTCAGATTTTGATGACCAATGTATCTTAAGCAACGGACACTTTTTTGTTTCATGAGTTTTTTCTCCCACTTTGGTCTTTTCAAAGGGAGGGGGATATTTGGCCATGCTTTTTCTCTCTTCCTTCCCCTGTTTCTTTTTAAACTTTTTTTAAAAAAAAATCTAGTGTGAAGGAAACGGCTAAAAGGAAGTGACACAGAATCTGCTTAAAGAGGAGAGAAGGAATAAATTCACCATACAATGGCCTACTTTTTACCCCCCTGTTCCCAAGGGGATT
Organism: Sceloporus undulatus; assembly: GCF_019175285.1. Lineage (NCBI taxonomy): Eukaryota > Metazoa > Chordata > Lepidosauria > Squamata > Phrynosomatidae > Sceloporus > Sceloporus undulatus. The sequence continues at coordinate 165,361,800 of NC_056527.1, read as the reverse complement.
TTGCAATCATTTTAATGAAAAGAATGATTGCTTAAAAGCATTGTCAGCTGAGGACCATTTCACCGTCTCAGCTAATGCACACAATCCGGGTCTTTCTCTCTACTTCCTTTTTTTTTACTACGGGGAGCAGCTTTATATCTTGAAATCTGTCGGAAATACAATTTCCTTCCATTCCTTTAATGCCGAGTGGAGGAGGAGACAATGATCATGGCGGGTGATTTTTCTTTTTATCCTTGCTTACTGGTCTAGAAGCCACGATGGAAAGGATCATGTAGAAACTGGCACCCTTTGGATATACTGGGTTACAGTTCCCATCATCCGCAGCAAAACAGATCCAAAAGCCACTGTGTTGCGGAAGGCTGCTGTAGAGGTTTGCTGCTGCTGTTGTTGCATGCCTTCAAGTCACTTCCAACTTATGGCAACCCTATCATAGGGTTTTCTTGGCATGATTGGTTCGAGGAGGTTTGCCATTGCCTTCTCCAGAGGCTGAGAGTTGCCCAGGTCGCCCAGTGGGTTTCATGACTGAGCTGGGAATCGAACCTTGGTTTACAGAGCCATCGTCCAATGCTAAAACCACTACACCATGTTGGGTATCACTGTAGGCATTACCTGGACAGAATCCTTTCCCCAAGATATATAAATGCAGAAGAAAATAGACCGGCTCCTCCTCTCCTCTATTTAGTGGTAATAAAGGCCTGTGTTCTTGCTCAGAATTTGGGGTCAGGGGGTTATAACAAGGCACTGAAACGTTGTTCATCACCACACAGAAAAGTGTGAGCCTTCACTTTGTAGCGGCCGATGAAACACGCCGAATGCGTAGCTGTGATCTTGTGTGACCTACATTCTGGGTCTCTGTAGTCATCTGCTCTTCCTGGTCTTGGTACTACTTGAAACAGCTTTGATAAAGAATTGTTCTTGTGCTTTTGAACGAAGGATGGCACAGGTCACCCTCTTCTCTGTTCTTTTGAAGCAGCACAATCCCTCTGCCTCCCTACACACACACACACACGCATATACACACACCATTACTACTTTCTTTCTCTTAGAGATTTACAAAGCTGAACTCTGCATGTTTGATCTGTAAAACCGAAAGAGCTAAGCCTGGAACAAGATGTCCATTTGGAGACTGGTCCAATCTGCATAACAGTATTAGCTCAGGGGATGAGCTGCTGCAATGGCCAAGGTCAGCCCCAGACATTTTGCATACCTTCTGACATTTCACAAATAAAAACTGATACCCGAGCAACTCCAGAGTACAGTCAAGATGGCAAAAGGTCTTAATGAGAGAAGAACACATAAGCTAGGAGAGGCTGCACCAGTTTGGTTTGGCCTGGGTCTACCGGGTTAGAGCAAGATCCTGCTATTTCTGCCTGAGTTAATTGAGTGCAAACTACTTTTGCAACTGGAACTTAGTTTGCAACAAATGAAATAAACTAAGAAAAAAGTGGAAAAAGTAGTAAGAAACTTGGACATTTTAGAAGCTGCTGAAGAACTGGGATGGAAAAGCAGTGCCAAACTGGGACTGTTGGAGGCTATGGCTTTGCTGCCAGAGGCAAAGCAGCAAATAGCGATTTTTCCCACCCACAGCCAACCCATTTCCATCAAGAACACCCAAAGGTAGGCAGATTTTGGTACATGAAGCAGGATAACATGCAATAATATCACATTTTTTAAAGTTTCAATGATAAAAGGTTAAATAATGTTGGCTGTTTGTTGTGCCCTTCATCATCTGCTACCTGAGGCAGTTGCCTCACCTTGCCTTGCAGCAGGGCAAGAGCTGCAAATTCCAGTGACCCAAGATACAGCTCATATAGGAAGGATTTTGGTGCTTTCAAAATGGCACCTCCACATGTGGGTGAGATTCTTTTTTAATTTCAAAATGAACAAATGGAATAGGCCATGGATACAGTCCCAAGAAAACAAAACAAAACAGTGTCAGCAGAGCTTGCATGGGGAAGCTGATTTATGGATGACGATTCCCCAAATCCCCAACCACCGTGGCTTTTCAGCCATGATTTCTAGAAGAGTTGTAGTCCTGCCAAGTAACTCTCCCAAGTTCTGAGTGTCAGAAGTTAATGCTAGTACCGAATCCGATGGGTGATGAGTGAAGTTAACAGAAAACAGGACTTTGGGCCTTTTTTTCAAGCCACGGCCTGAAAAATGGTTCTCTGTATACATTTCCAAGTGCCCTTTCAGATTATTGTGCTATGATTCCATGTTAACTGCCATTTCTCTATCCTATGGATTTGCAGTTTATTTAGCATATGCAAATATTATGCTAAATTACATTATTATTATTATTATTATTAAACTTTATTTATATAGCGCTGTAAATTTACACAGCACTGTACATAAAATCATTTAATTAGACGGTTCCCTGCCTCCATGCTTACAATCTAAGAAGACACGACACAAAAGGAGAAGGGAATGGTTGAGGGGAAGGGGATTAGGTCCAGCATTCTTCTCTCCCTCTGAGGCCTGGACCATGGCAGATGGACAGATGGAGGGATCTGTATCTTAAGGACAGGACTGATGGCGTTTGCCCACCCTCTCTCCCCCCTCAGAGGCCAGGATGGAGTTGGATGCCTTTGGGGAGGGCGCCGTTCCTTTAAGGGAGGCCTGATGGGATTGGCCTACCTTTCTCTCCCCCTGAGAGACCAAGATGGAGTTGGATACCTTTGGGGAGGGCGCAGTTCCTTTAAGGGAGGCCTGATGGGATTGGCCTTCCTTTCTCTCCCCCTGAGAGACCAAGATGGAGTTGGATACCTTTGGGGAGGGCGCAGTTCCTTTCTCTCCCCCTCAGAGTCCCAAGATGGAGTTGGATAGCTTTGGGGAGGGCGCAGTTCCTTTCTCTCTCCTCTTTCTACATTTTTTCCAGTAACGCATTTCCTCCTTTTTGACCATAGATAGGTAGATGGCTGCCATCCTCCCAGTCTGAGTTGGCAGTTAGTATGTTCTGTTCATTAGACTTCCACCCGGAGCTGGTCCTTGCAAGGAATTGCTAAAGTCAACAAAAGAACAATTCTCCCCCCCTTTCCTCATTTTGCCTTGCAAAGGAAGCCACAGGTGGATGGAAAAAGAAATTGGTCTCTGTGGTGAAGTAATTGCAGATACTCCCCTAGTAAGCAAGATACACAGATCAGAGCTGTATCCCGGAGATGGAAAGAATGAATCTGGAAAAGATGGAGTGCTGTGAGACAAGGCCATGCAGAAGGGGTACATATCTGTATCCTTTCTGTAGTTACTTTGGAAGGCTTTATCATGAATGCATTTCAGATACAATAGCCACTTACACATCATCAGAAAAGGAGAAAAGTCAAGAAGAGGATACATGTTTTTCTTTGCCAGTTTAGATGTATAGCTGTCAGGCCAAGATCCTGCATCAGAAGCTACGATGTGTAACTTTACATGCATAGTGTTACATCGCTGACATGATATGCAATTACGCTAGTGAATTCCAACAATGCTCAACAAAACCAGCATAGTGTAGCGGTTTGAGTGTTGGACTTTAACTCGAGACCAGGGTTCGATTCCCAGCTCAGCCATAAAACCCACTGAGTGATTTTCGACAATCATAGTCTCTCATCCTCAGGGGAAGGTACTGGCAAACGACCTCTGAACAAATCTTGACAAGAAAACCCTATGATAGGTTTGCCTTGGGGTTGGCATAAGACGGAAATGACTTGAAGGTGCACAACACACACATACGCACAGCACCATGCAAGATGCCTCATTGTGAAATGAGGCCTCCCGTTGTATAGCAGGACATTTTGGGACTCCTGTGCATTAGGGGCCTGTTGTGCGATGGCCATGCTGCTAGTTCTGCTTGAGAAATGGTCCTGGTGGTGTAGTCTCTGCTCTGTTCCTGAGAGTACAAACATTGTGTGATGGTGCAATTTAATTTTATACAATCCGAAGCCAGTGTACGATGGCATAACTTCCCAACAGGATGCCAACTATAAGTTCAGAAAGAGAAGCTCATGTCAGAGAATTGCAACAGTGCGCAACAGGGCACTGCGCCAAACACTGCAGCTGGACAGCACTTTGACTGCCATGGCTTTATTCTATGGAAACCTGTGGTTTGGGGCTTTGTAGAAGTCTACTTAGACTTATGTGCTAGAGAGCTCTTTTACTAATCTGTCATAAATTCTAGTCCTTGATACTCCAGTCTAAGTTCCTTAGAAGAGAATTCAAAAACTGCATCTACACCGCAGAAATGATGCAAAACTTGTGACTTTCCTAAGTGCGCCTGAAGGGAATGGGCCCTTCATGAAAAGAGACTTGTTGTGGTGGTTGTTGTGGTTGTTGTGTGTTTTCAGGTCGTGGCGACCCCAGGGCAAACTTATCATGGGGCTTTCTTGGCAAGTTTCTTCAGAGGTTTGCCATTGCCATCCTCTGAGCTGGAACATTTTTAAAGCTGCTGAAAAACATGGGATGACAGAGGATTAATTGTGACTTTCCCTGCCAAATCGGGACAGTTGGAAGGTATTATTTTCTTATATCCCGCCTTTCTCCCAATACAGGGACTCAATACAGGCAATGGCACTAGTAAAGAAGTTCTGGCAAAGACCAGGAAACCGAGGCATAAGGCACAAGCCCTTTTCCAAGCAGATTGTTTGAAACACCGAAAGGACTGTCTGCATGAGACTTCATTGCATCATCTCTGTGTGTCTGTGGAACACAAGGAGCACAGCTGCGAGACATGAAGCAGCTTTCCAAAAACTCATGCTCCTGGAAATGCAAGAACATGCAGCAAACGCCAATCCAAATAGCAGCAAAGGAATAATGTCTGGCAGCTTGGACAAATCTTTGGTCCAGTTGAAACAGCAGAGAATGCTGGAGAGGAAGAAATGGTGATAGTAATGATAGGCATTGTGGAAAGGGATATTAGCAGCTTGGACAACTGTTTTAAAATTTGGGGTTTGTTTTGGAGGGGTACCTGAGATATTTTTAACTGTGGTCATGTGCCATATGCACAGAGAAGATTACTCAGGAATCAAAGTGTATTTCCTTAAAGCTTAGGTTCTACTGTATTTCCTTTCTATTTTGCATTTTTGTTTTTTTCGGTGCATCTGCCCATTGTGTTGTCATTGTGTGATTTCAAGTAGTTTTGGACTTATGATGACCCAATGGCAAACTTAGTATTTGGATTTCTGGGCTAAGAGAGTGCAAGTCACCCAAGGTGACCCAGAAGGTTTCCATGGCCGAGCGGGTAATCGAACTCTGATCTCCAGAGCTGTAGTCCAGCGCTCAAACTACTACACCACACTATCATCTACCCACTGCTCCATCCTCAAATATTAAGAATATATTCTGCAGCTCACATTTCCTCCTACATTCTTCCAGAGTTACTGCTTCCGCTTGCATATTTCTTAGCCCATGGCCAGACAGCTTGCTTTATGGCTGATTTAATACCAGAGAACTCAGCAGGAAGAAAGGGGAAATTAACGCAAAGAAGAGACACCCAGCAAAACAGATGAGTGTCTTCAATTACAGTTGCTGTTCTGGGCTGGCCACCTGCAGTGTCCCAAAAAGAAATAGGACCGCATGTGGCATCCCAGTGGAAAATGCCAATCCAAGAACCAATGTGAGCCATGTCTGTACAGCTTGATGCAGAAGGGCATCTTTGGGTACCTCCAGATGGAAGGGGAAGTCTCTACGCTATGGAAATAATGCAGTTCAACACCACTTTAAGTGTTGTACCTCCAGACAATGGTATCCTATGATTTGTAGTTGGATCTTTCCGCACGATGTTGTGGCTAAGCAGTATGTATCCGGTAGTCAGCCTGTGCTTCTGCTGCTGCTTTTAATGGTCGCGGTTTGAATAGTGTGAACATCTATTTGGTGCTAAATCACTTCATCGATTTGACTCAAAAATTGGTTTATTATGTAGGGCGAAGTAAACATTTTATTATCATATTATTATTATTATTATTGCCTTACTCTGAGGCTGAGACAGTGAGCCTTGCCCAAGGTTTCTATGACTGAGTATAGATTCGAACCATGTGCTCCTGGTCCGACATTTAAACTTCTGCGCCATGCTGGCTGTACAAGGCTGTGTTCATCCTCATTTTATTGATGGGCATTTTTTTTGTCCCTTATTCTTTTCCCATGACTACTTTGCAATCTCAAAATAATTTTTACAAATCTCTCTATCTGCCCCGTTCAAAAATAATTCATGCCTATAGAGTTGTTTCGCCACAGTCTCTGTGCACATTTGGATTTATTCAAATTAAACTTTCTCCCACCAAAAGAAAAACAGCCAAGAGAAGAGAAATTGCATCTGCACACGAAGAGCAGTTGCAGGGTGTCAAAGGAAATAAATCAAAAGTAAACAATCAGGGAAGGCTGGCAAGAAAGGAGCCAATATGAAAAATTAAAGACCCGGAGATCTTCCGTGAAACTGCTTTCACTGCAGATCCTCGCCGTTCTCATTATCCAATGTAACGTTTCTCGCCGCCCCTTTCCTGGGATGAGGAATTTGGAAATAACAAGCTGAGGCAAAAGGTATGTTGGGGAGGTTTTAATGTTATTTACGGTCCTTTTTTTCTTTCTTCCTTTGGCATGTTGGGATATCACAGTAGCCAAGCGTACGAAAGCAACGTTGGATCTCTTTCGACTCAACGTAATAATGAGCAGAGATGTTAGCCTAATAAGCCTTGTGGCTATTATGAATTTCCTGGTTTTTACCTCTCCTCCTCCTCTTCTTCAGAGAGAGAGAGAGAGAAATCAGAAAGCCAGACTTCAGAAGACACAGTGTGGAATCTGACACAAGAGAGAGAAAGAGGGAGAGAGAGAGAGAGAGACCCAGAACCTAAATGCATTATTTATGAGCAGCAGACAAGGCCTGGATGTTAACAAGGACAAAGTTATTTCAAGGAGAAAATGGCTCCTGTTGTGTGCCGTCAGCTGAGCGCTCTTCCCTTTGGAAAGAGATTGGTCTTGCCATGACACTTTCAGACAGCCCTAAACCAGCAGAAGTTGTCGTCAGGTCCCTTAGGCGAAAACGCGGCGCTTACCCAGGCTGACACTGCGCAAAGCCTCTTACCCCACCGTAAACAGACAGAGGATGCTCATTCGGGTTCACGGGGAAAGCATTATGGGGGAAAGAGTTCACTCTCATGCCTTGCTCTTCTCAAGCGGTTCACAAGGGCAGCTGCTTTCTATGGAGCCAAGCTAAAAGTGGCACCCATTGTTCCCATCCCTGCCCCATGGTCTTCAACCCACCCCCTTGGGAAAGATTACCTTTGGGACTATAACGCCCAGAATCCTGCAGCCAGAACAGCTATTTGGCTTCATTGCCATAAACAAGCTTAGCAGAGCAACCTTTAGCAACACATTTCTTCCCCCCTGAAGCACTCTTGTATCGAAACAAGGCAGCAGGGTGAACTTATTTAACTGGCCAAAGTGATTTCGGAGTGAAATCTGGTGTTATTTCATGTGCAAGGTTTTGTTCTCTGGCACAGTACATTCTTGATCTTCTCTGGATACACCCAGAGAGTGAAAACCATTTCCATTAGGACAGATTGGTAAGGCACAGTCTGTGTCCTGTTTCTGCCTCCCACCCTTTGGATGCAGCCAGTTTGACACTGGCTCATTGATTCCCCTTCATCAGGCTGCCTTAATAGTGATTGCTTTTCCTTAATTCTGCTTTTAGTGAAGATGGCTGTTAGGCAAAAGACCCCATGAGGAATGGCAGGAGTGAGTTTACCAACACGGGAAAAGAAGCCCCAGAGATCCCACTTCCAGTATCAACCCACATCTAGCAGCTGCAAAGGACTGGAAGAAGGCAAACAAGTTGAAGTTTAATCCAGACAAAACAGAGATGTTCCTGGTCCTGATCTGGGACTCAGCCTGTGTTAGATGGGGCTACACTTGACTTGAAAACATAGTTTGGGGTACTCCTGAATTCAGCTCTGGAGCCCAGGCTTCAGCAATGACCAGGAGTGCTTTTGCACAGTTAAAACTAATGCACCAACTGCACCTGTTCCTGGAGATGTCAGATCTGGCCATTATGGTACATGCCTTGGTTACATACTGTTTGGATTATTGTGATGCACTCTATGTGGGGCTACCTTTGAAAAGTGCTCAGAAACTTCAGTTGGCCCAAAGAGGTGCAGCCAGGTTGTTAAATTGGGAGCTTATCGCTTGGCATTTTAAATCAGCTCCAGCTTCCCGGGCTGAAGCTGGGACATAGGCTGGAGGCTGGGATTATTTCACACTAAATCACTGGTGAATCGCTGGCTGCTATCAGCCCGGGTCCAAGCCACGCTCCACCAACACTTTTTAGAAGTTGAAAGGCTTTCTAACTTCTAAAAAGTGCTGGCGGAGCATGGCTTGGACCTGACTGGTATGTAGGCTGATGGCAGCTGGCGATTCAGCAGCGATTTAGTGTGTAATAAGCCCTGGTTCCAGCCTGGGAGACTGGAGCCGATTTAAAATGCCAAGCGATAAGCAATAATGCTTAGTAAAGTGGAAGGTAAATAAGGAAGACCTTATTAAAGATGGATTGGTTTAAGAAGCCATGGCCAGAGTTTGCAAGACCCAAGAAAGTTTGCAAGGTCCAAGAATGCATCTATGGAAGTAGACTGAAGTCTACGAAAGCTCATGCTGCCAACTTCTTTCTTTCAGTGAGTCCCAAAAGTGCTACAAGATCTCTCTGCATCCTGATTCTACAGGCTAACATGGCTATATCTTTGAATTCTACTAAGAAAGGCTGTTGATGACCATGACTCTTGGACATCTCTCATTCATAGGGTTGCCGTAAATCGAAGCCAACTTGATAGCAAATGACAACCGCAGCAAAGGATTCTACAGACAGCTCCGTCACTCTGGATCTAATGCTTTTTTCAAAGGGAGACAGAGAAGAAAGAGAGACCCCTTGAACTGAAACTCGAAAGGCTTCAATATTTCCCATCTTGGTTCATAGCGATTTGAGAGAGAGAGAGGCTGATGGATGCATGCAAAGGCACCTAATGAGAGATGCGGTGCATTCAGCTGTTCGAACCATCTCCCAGGTGATAACGCTGCAGGTGATCTTTGATGTCACATGCTGTAACTCGCAAGGTACAGCTGATCTTACCGTTTGATCAGAACGTGGGCGTTTGATGCTGGAATTGCTGTGCAGCATTGGTTGTCTTTCAACTTTTTTTGCTTTGTTTTGAATGGGGGTGGAGGGCCTGATAGAGTCAGGGTGATATTAAAAGGTGCTTGTCTTCTGCATTAAAACCAAGGGCAAGGTCCTAATATTGGTGAGCCCATGTGCTTCTTTCTTGCCACAAGGACATGGGAAGAAATGACTGGTAACATAATCCAGTATGAGTTTTATATGCTCCACATAAATTAGGAGAAGACAGACTTCAAAGAGATGGACATTTCAAAGCAGTGGAAACAATGGAATGCAACCTTGGATCTCAATTGCTGGGCAGCAAATAATATGCATCAGAATCATCGTGCGATTCTGGTGGGGCTTTAAGGCTTGGAAACAAGTCTTGAGTTTTGTAGCCTGTACAAAAATGTACAAAATTTGTGTTTTGTATTTTTAACATATGGGAGAAAACTTGAATGATAGACCTCTAAGAGTCCTCTAAGAGCCTTGGTCAAGTCTAATAAACTCGGGTCAGCCATGGCTTCCTTGATTAAGTCTATCCACTTGCAATGCGACCTTCCTCTTTTCTTATTGCCTTCTGCTTCAACAAGCATTATCATCTTTTCCAATGAGTCACATCTCAAGATAAGTCCAAAGTATGACAGTCTTACTTGAGTCATTTGAGTTGGTCTGAGTGTTGAACTCCGACTCTGGAGACCAAATTCCTACCCAACGATGGAAACCTAATGGGTGACCTTGGGCAAGTCACAATCTCTCAGCCTCGAAGGATGGCAATGGCAAACCTCCTGTGAAGAAACTTGACAAGAAAACCCCATAATCAGTTCATCTTCGATTCACTATGGGTTAGAATAGAGTTGGAAGAGACCACAAGGGTCATCTAGTCCAATCACTTAACTCACAGTCAAAGCATCCCTGACAGAGGGCCATCCAGCCCCAGCTTCATTGGAAATGACTTGAAACACAACAACAAGAACAACAACGTGATGTCCATAGTTCTCTCCACTAGCGCCTAATTTCAGATAAGCTGATTTTCCCTCTGTCTGCTTTCTTCACTGTCCAGCTTTCACAACTGTACCTAGAAATCAGAAATACTATGGCATAGATGATTCTTCTTTTGGTCAAACAATTCTTAAAAGCATCTTCCAGGCTCTGAAACTCCCTGCCAAAGACACGCTATCTGGTGCGTATGTCCTAAACTGCATGACATCAATCTCAAAACAACTTCTTTGGCTTTCTGTCTGATTCCAGGGAGTGAACCTTACCTATAAAACGCTCTGTGGCTTAGGGCCAGGATATCTGAACGGCTGCATGTGCCTCAAACCTCCGCAGCAAGCATATTTCTTGAGCTGACCTAAGGCACCTTCCTGGCTCACAACTTTGTTTCTTAGCCGGTATGTTACCCGAGCCTTGACTTTATGGGTGCAGCCAAATGCATATTTTCCCTCTCCTTCTGCTAAAAACAAAACAGTCACTTCAAGTCAGTTTTGTTGTCTGCAGCTTTTTAAAAAGAGACGTCAGCTACGCTTAACGTGAAGCTGGGGCCGAAACGAAAGCTGGATGGGTGCCCAGCCCAGTCAGCTGGAAGTTGCATCTTGCAGAGGAACCTAAATGTCAACATCCCCAATCCTTTTTACAGCTGGAACTGCGTTCACTCCCTTTATCTCCCTCCCTTCCCCTCGTCGCTTCTTCCTTTTTTCCTACAGATAGGACTGTACTTTCTTTCAGATGCGATAAATCATCTCGGAGAGCCCGCCACTATCTAGGGCGCTGTGAGTTATCATTTGGAATTTCAGATGACACTTAAAAGGATAATAACAAGTAAACAAGGCCCAGGAGGAAAATCTGTCTTGAAATGTGGAGTTCATGTTAGCGGTGCTAAGTAATTAACGTGCCAAAGCTGCAAAAAAGAGAGAGAGGCCAGCGGTTTTGACTTTCTCGAAAGATGTGAAAAAGGAAACAGAGGGAGCGTTCGGAAAATGGGAACCGTTGCATTAAAAGGAGGCGTTTAATCTGCCTTGAAGGCATTACTGGTAGTGCTCCAAGTTTGCATTTAAGCTTAATGGAACAGTGCAGTATTGACATACACTAAGTAGCTGTTCCTGTCATTGACAACAGGGGGAGCCCTTTCTTAGCTCCACTGTAAGGAAGGCTCTTATTAAAGAAAGACTCCCCAAATCAAAATCCTGTTGGGTTTTGGAGAGATTGGGAGGGAATGGGAATAAAGGAGAGAAACGTTAGGGATCAGAATATTTCTGTGCTAGATACTGTGATTATTCCAGTTCTGTGCTTTAGAGAACTGGATGTTCCATAGCCATTCCTTCCCTTGGCAGTTAGGTTCTTTTATCCAGATCCCAGCCTCTCCATATGCAGAAGAGATGACATTCATGTTCAAATGTGGGGATTCAGTAGGAGGCTTTTGCCCAAAATCCATGCGATGCTGTCAGCAACTGTGAACATAAGTGACTTTTTAATGCTTTCCGCTCTTGTCACATGAAACCGGCTGTTGAAGGCTCTATACGTTTCCTCAGTGGTATAAAATTTAATTCTTTACGTTGGCTGCAAGCAGGCAAAAAGTGGGTTTTTAACTCCTCCAACAAGAGGAATTTAATGCCAAGCACTGCATGTGAAATGAGGGAGTCCATTTGCTAGCACATGTGTGTGTGTGTGTGTGTGTGTGTGTGTGTGTGTGTGTGTACCAATCCTTCATCTTTCAAAGGGCTGAAAAAGCAAACTTGGCACGCAGGCAGCTCACCTGTTTTATGCCATCACTGGCTGGGTGATAAACAGCTTAGGAGAACCTGCCGCTCTGCCTAGGACAAGCCGTTTCCGATGGCATCAAAGTAACACACACACACGCATACAAGGATCATCGCAAGCTAGAATGTGGGTTTGGGTCCAAAGCCAGACAAACTGTGTTGAGAAAGAATGAGAGAGAGAGAGAGAGAATGAGAAATGCTCTCAAGCTCTCTTGGGTAAGCGGTGCCATATTTTCCTTGCCTTCTTTGTCATGGTGCCCTGTTGCTCAGAAATCATAGAATCATAGAGTTGGAAGAGACCTCAAGAGCCCTCATCCAGTCCAACCCCATTCTGCCATGCAGGAACTCTCAATCAAAGCATCCCCATTGACAGATGGCCATCCAGCCTCTGTTTAAAGACCTCTAAGGAAGGAGACCCCACTACACTCTGAGGGAATGTGTTCCACTGTCAAACAGCCCTTACTCCTCAGGAAGTTCCTCCTAATGTTGAGGTGGAATCTCTTTTCTTCTAGCTTGCATCCATTGCTCCGGGTCCTAGTCTCTGGAGTAGCAAGTAGAAGAGGGTGCCACCAGATTGGGAATGTCCACCTTGGAGTCTGTGTGACATTTTCCAAAAGTTTGAAAGGTTTATTTGCTAGGGAATTCCAGAGCCTTTTGGTTGCCATTGAGAATTCTGTAAATGCGAGAGGAAAGAGTGGATGGCACAGAAGGATGCTAAACTGTTGTACATTAATGGCACCATTAAATACTGTATATTTAAATATGAGAATCAAATGTATGACCTGAATCCCATTGGTAAGTCTCAACTATTGTTGTCCTTCCACTTTTGCCGTCTTGACTTTTGCGGATTTTGTGGTTTTGATTAATATGTTCTCTCTAGGAATCTCTAGGTCCCTCCAGCGCAACTCTTCCAGAGAGTTGTGCTGGAGAACCTAGAAGTTCCCAGAGGGAACACGTCTCACGGCGTGTGTGTGTGTGTGTGTGTGTGTGTGTGTATATATAAATTCCAAATAGCAAACCTTGATTTTGCATTTTATATAGGGACACCATTTTACTACATCATTGTATTTAATGGAACTTGAGCACTCACAGATTTTGGTATCCATTGAGGGTCCTGGAACCAAACCCCAGAGGATACTAAGGGCCCACTGTACTTGGAACAAACAGCAGGATTCATACCATACATATTTTTTATTATGGACAGTGCAATCTTGTTTAAACCACACATGCTGTCACAACTGGATGAAACAGTGCTTCATTCTGGTATATAATTGCACATTGAGCATCAGCATGTAGTAGTCCACTCCTTGTTTGAACATCAAATACCCCGGTTTAATGCTGTTTGATCTCTAGTGCATTACTCATTCTGGAAATTCTTGCCTGGTAGTGTCACTTCTTGTGTACTTTGTGGAATGTACAGCAACAGTTGTCAAATTTCTTCCAATGACATTTTGGCAACGGAGGCTCCAAAGCCAGGTTTGCATGACTCAGTCACGTTTACTTAACCCATTTCAACATATTTATATTTATTACCGATTCGTTTGAATCAAATCCTGCCTTTCTTTCCCCAAAAATGGCACTCAGGGTCCAAATGCAGCTGAGGAAGTAGGCTTAAGTCTACGAAAGCTCATGCTGCCAACTTCTTTCTTTAGTTAGTCTCAAAGGTACTACAAGATCTCTCTACCTAGAGAGTGCTGAGTTTACTACAAGGTGGTATAGAAATGTAAATGCTATTGCTATTGCTACCATTTGGCAGAATCAAGAAGCAGCAAATGGTTAATTATTTGTTTCATGATCAGTTTTACTGCCAGGAATGAAAATAAGAGGTACTCTTGGGATTTAAATAACTTGGTCCAGAATCCTGTCGTGGCTTTATGGCGATGTAAGTTCCCTAAGTGGTTGCACTTGCTGGGAAGTTGCTCACATTTGGTCTTTTATTCAGGGTAGGACAAGCCCTGTAGCGCATGCATAAATGTTGCACAAGCCCAGGAGCATTCCGTAGGACAACGGTGGGCAAGTGTGGCCAGTGGATCAAACCCTGAAGACTCCTGAAGCCCTCAAGAAAAAAAAGTGTACACTTTTCATTTAATTTTCCAACTGGAAACCAAATTTTCTACCTGAAAACCCAAAATTACTGATTGCTGAGCAAAATAGGGTGCACACACATAACCATACCACGCTATCCAGCCTACAGCATAGCTATGCTGATATCATTTTACAACATGGAAATGGTGGACATGATCTTGTCTTTGGTTGGGTTTTGGGTACTTGGCACCATGCCTTGAATGACTAGTGGGTGCACCATTTGTTGCTTTGTATCAGCCAGCAAAGTGTCTGTTTGATCTGCATAACTCAGTCCTGAAGTTAGTTTTCAAAAGTTGGTCTGAGTTTTAGAACATGTAAAGTTAGGCTTGCCATATCCCACCTGGGGGCGGGACTTTCCCGGTTTGGGGCGGGGCCACACAGTCCTGCCCTGGTTTAGCCCCTCCCCTGGGACCTCCCCTCCCAGCAAGGCCCTGGAGGCAGCTCCACCCCTCCCCATGGCTGTGTGCCACCCTCCTCGCCGCCCTGCCTGGCTTAGCCTAGAGAGCAGGGCTTCAAAACATCTGCCACTCAGAGCTCTTGCCAGCCTACTTGGTATATATGTCATGCAAAAGGCCTGACCTTCCAGGTTACAGTGAGCAAAGAAAAAAAGGCCATTAATGGTTCCTGTTTCCCTGGGAGCCTAAATGCCTCATCTTTTAAATGTCTACCACTCAGTATTGTTGTAATTCTTTATCACAGGATCGTTTTTGAGGTCCTAAACGCCTTTCCTTGTAATATGCAAATTTCTCCCGAAGCTGACCAATGGGAAAGAAGCAGTCAGCCCTCCTCCCCTTGGGTTGGTTTTCAATGGCTTGGAAAGAAGAGATTTTGCCTTGCTTGTAAATAGGAAGGGCTTTAGGGTACCAAAAGGCTGAAGAAATAGTTTGACCCCCCCTTAAACATCCATGGCTCAGTGGTATGGGATTCTGGGAATTGTAGTTTCTTGACAAAAGGAAGCTGAATGGTCCACAGCGGAGGCGGGGGCAGAGCCTCTTGCCAGCAGTCTTCAGTGGAAGAGAGGAGGCTGATGGTCCTGGCCACCTCCCTTGGCTCTCTCCCTCCCTCCTCCTCCAGCCGAGGTGAGCTTCTCATTCACTCTCCCTGGCTTTTCTCTCCCCCCCCCCCGCGCTGCACTTTGAGACCCCTTTAACTGCCAAAGCTCAATGCTCTGGAATTCTGGGGTCTGTGAGGCATTTGGCCTTCTCTGTCAGAAAGCTCTGGTGCCACAATAAACTACAATTCCCAGGATTCCATAGCACTGAGCCCTGGCAGTCCAAGCAGTGTGTTTTGGACACACAGATCCTCCTTTTGTGAGTTAATGAATGAATCCAGTCCCTAGCCTTTCTATCTCTCTCACACACTGCAGGAATAATAACCCACTTTGAGACTGCTTTAACTCAGTGCTAGGGAATCCTGGGAATGCTAGTGTTTGGGAGACATTGAGACTTCTCTGTCAGTGATGGCTCAGAGGCCACAATAGACTACAATTCCCAGGATTCCCCAGCACTGAGCAGTCTCAAACTGGACCATTTCCTCAGTGTGGATGCAACTGGTGAGGCATTCTGGGCACTGCAGTCCAACTACGTTTGGAGGGTTATGGGACTCCCTGTCAGAGATAGCTCTGGGGCCACAATGTACTACAATTCCCAGCATTCCCCAGCACTAACCCAGGACAGTTAAGTCACTCTCAAACTGGATTATTTCCTCAGTGTGGATGCAGCTTTGGTGAGGAACTCTGGGCATTTCAGTCCAGCATTGTTTTATTTCTGCAGTGCATTTTGGATTAGAGACAAGGTGACCAGGCATCCTCCTCCTTTTCCAGGACATGTCCTCCATGTGGATCATGGCTAAGAAGCATGGATTTATAATTACATGGGTGTTTTTAGCTTTTATTTTTGCCATGTCCTACATATTTTTGCTTGGGTGCCCTACATTTTGGGGTGAGGGCATTGGTCACCTTGGTCAGAGAGCTTTCCAGGGGTTTAACTGCCATTCTGCTGTGGTGCTGGAACAAACCACCATTCCCAGAATTCCATAGCATTAAGCCAAGACAGTTAAAGTGGTCTCAAACCAGATTATTTCTCCAGTGTAGATGCAGCCCAAGCCTTTTGCCTCTCTTATGCCTGAGATTTCAAAGCCCAGCCTTGGCACCACAACAAACTACAAATCCCAGGATTCCATAGGATGGAGTGATGAGAGTGAAAGCAGTGTGGCAGCAGCCTAAGTGTGCTTAATGCAGTTCTTAAGATGGTGCACCTCTTGCCTACAGAGTTTCACAAGACTTTTTTGTTTAACAACTTGTACCCATTAACTCCATTTCATGTCTCCTTTATTTAGTGGGGAGGAATACAGAGAAAACAAGTCAAAATGAAGAAAAACCAAAGGGTTTGGTTGTGGAATAAGCCTAAGAAATATGCAAGAGGCAATGTTAAAATAAAGCCATGTTCAATGCTCAAATGTGCTGTTTGGAATGGGGAGAGGGGGGTGGCCAGAAAGGGAAGTACATTTCCGTGATCTGTCTATGAATAATGTCAAAATGTCCTCCATTTTGATCATGCCTAAGAAACATGGATTTATATTAACATTTCTAAAAAAGCCTGAATTTTTTGCGTGTCCTCCATTTTTATAAAATGTGTCCTACATTTGAAAATGTTGTCCTGCATTTGTCCTACATTTGTCCCGGTTTGGAGGTCCTCACTTATGGCAACCCTATGTAAAGTGGCAGTAAATAAAAGTGTTCCTAATGGCACTGAACGATTTTCACTTTGGTGTTGTTGTGCACCTTCAAGTCATTTCCATCTTATGGCTAACCTGTCGCAGAGTTTTCTGGGGCTGAGAGTGTGTGGGTTTCCATGGCTGAGCATGACTCCAAAATCCTGGTCCTATGCTCAAACCATTGCACCACGCTGGCTCTCCATTTTCCCCCACTTACTGCCAAGTAAGATGGCTGGGTTGAGAGAAAATGCTCAGAGCACCCATGGTCTTTTCTTGCAACTCTTTTCCTCCCATATATTTAAGCGCTGACAACTCTCAAATATCCCCCTTCAGATACACACAGATCGTTGTTTGCCATTTGTTCACTTGAATTAAGCCTCCATCTGGCAGGTTCTTGGCTGTGAAATCTGCCCCTGCCTTCTGGTATGAAATGTTGAAACAGGTTTCTCACCAACACGTTGCGTTGGAAAATATAACTATATAATGGTAGCGGGGGGGTTGCAGGGGTTTTTTTAAATGCAAAGTATGGGAAAGTGTATCTAAGGACAACTTTAAATCTGGAAAAAAATCTTTTTGGTAAAAAAATTGTTAAAGCTAACATACATAATTTTAAAAGAAACATTAAAGCTCTTATCCAGTGTGGAACTAGATAGTCTTACTTGGAAAGAAAGCCCAATGAGCCCAGTGTGAGTTACGTCTGAGTAACCATGCTTAGTAGTTCTGTATTTCCTTTTGCTTCAGTCCAAAGTTTATTTAGTTTAAGGTGGGGCTACAGTAAGTTCTGTAAATACTTTTTTTTTGTGGTTCAGTCCAAAGTTGTGTTGGGTTTTTATTTTTAGTTTACGGCCCTTTCTCTCTCATACTTCCTTGTTCTGAACGGTGTGTCTATGCGTGAGCATCCTTGGAGGAAAATGGACTTATAAAGGTCACTAGATTGTGATAAACTGCCTTCATCTGCTGTAATCCATTGTGGATGACAGTGATGATAACCAGCTTGGGGGAAGAAAAAGCAAGATACAAGTAAAGTTAGGATTATCCAGACCATGGTCCTTAATATCCTATGAGTTTTTGGTTCTAGGATTCCCGAACGGACACCCAAATCCATGGCTGATCCAAGTCACACTAAATATGATGACACAGTGAAATGGTGTCCCTTATATAAAATGGCAAAATCAAAGTTTGCTTTTGGGAATTTACCATTTTGGTGAATACAGTATTTTCAAGCTGTGGGTGCTTGAACCCGTGGATAAAGAATCCATGGATAGGGAAGGCCAACTATATTCCCCATCACCATGGACTGATGTAAGAGCTGGACAGTGAAGAAAGTCTATGGAAAGAAAACCAATTCATTTGAGACGTGGTGCTAAAGAGACCATGGAGGGCCAAGAAGACAAAGAAATGGATCCTAGAACAGATCAAGCTTGAACACTCCCTGGAAGCCAAGATGATGAAATTGAGGCTGTTGTAGTTTGATCACATCACAAGAAGGCATGAATAATTGGAAAAGAGAGTAATGGTTGGGAAGGAAGAAGGTAGGAGGAAAAAGGGGTAGGCCAGAAAAAGAGAGGTAGATCAGACTACATTCCAGATAAATAAACTCAGTCAAGGAAGCCATGGACTACATGACTAAACTGAGGTTGTCCTACTTTGGCCACATCATTAGAAAAGGCAATGATGGTAGGAAAGGTAGAAGGCAGTAGAAAGAGGCCAAGACCGCATGATAAATGGATAGACACAACCAGAAAAGTCATGGGCCTGAACTGCAAGACCTGAGTACAGTATTGCGTTTGAGGATAGGAGTGTCTTGGATATCTCAGTGCATGAATTGAGGTCAACTTGAAGGCAGTTGACATGAGTAAGTAAACAAAATATCATCGGCCTGTTACAGACTGCAAAAATAAAGCTGCTTCGGGTCTCTTTGGTTGTTTAAATGATGCTGGGTCCTAAGAGTCCGGAGGTCGCGCCAAAGCCACACTCCGTTCCTAAGCACTGGAGGGCAGCTTTGGTGCGCTTCCGGATTCTTAGGATGCATGCATCATTTAAATAGCATACCTCCAAAGAGACCCAAGCACTTTATTTTGGCAGTCTTAACAGGCCATCTTAATTATCATCCTGTGTCGGATGACCTCCAGTGTTTTCTGTAGTAAATAGTCAAAAGATGTTTCTGAAATAGGCATTGATTGCTGGAAGACGCAGAGCTAAGTGAGCACCGGTGGCTTTTGATGACTGATGGCTACTAACTATAGCCCAAGTTTAATTTATTTAGGTTAGGAGTTGGACGGGAAGAGTTTGACTTGGAACATAACCAACGAAAGCGACAGAGGATTTTTTCAGGCTCCAAGGGTATGCTGTTTACTCCGAATGAATGGATGCTACTTTACAAAGCAAAAAATACTGTCTCCTCGCAGAAGAGCAGATCCTGTCAAAAGGTAACAGACTGATAACTTCCTGCAGTTATGAAGAACCCAGGAATATAAGGCGATGCACTTCCCAATTTTCTGAGTGGTGAGTAGCAGCAACAGAGTTTGATTTTCTTTGGTTGAGAGAGCAATGCACACCTATGGCATTTTCATATTTGCTTTATGTACAACATAACCTATGAGCCAGCAACTTGCAATGGTTTGATAGTTGGACTACAACTCTGAA
This sequence comes from Sceloporus undulatus, assembly GCF_019175285.1. NCBI lineage: Eukaryota > Metazoa > Chordata > Lepidosauria > Squamata > Phrynosomatidae > Sceloporus > Sceloporus undulatus. The sequence continues at coordinate 165,342,489 of NC_056527.1, read as the reverse complement.
GACCAGGGTTCAAATCTCTGTTGGCCATGGAAACCCACCTTGGGCAAGTCACATACTTTCATTTGCCTTAGGGTCACCATAGATTGGAAACGACTTGAAGGCGCACCACAACAGCAACGAACAACATTTCACAAGTGAGAACCAGGACGCATGTGGCCAAGCAGCATCAGGGTGTGAGAAAGATGACAAAAGTTATCTCTGAGGAAGAAAAGACAAGCTAGGAGAACCTGCAGCAGTTTGCTTTGGCCTGAACTATAGGGAAGGAGATGTTTCTTTCCTTCCTATCATTCACATCCCGAGTTAATTCAGTCCATACTACTTTGGACTGTTAAAGTTAAAGAGGAAAAACACCAAATGTCTGGGACTCTGAACTCACTTTAAAGCAATTGAGGTAAGCCAAGGACAAAGGAGGGAAAAGTAGGAAAAGAAGAGAGAAACTGGGACATTTTAAAAGCAACAGAAACAGTGGGATGAGAGAGAATGAATGAGGACCGTCTCTGCCAAACTGGGACATTTGGAGGGTATGTAATAGCATATATGGCTCTATATTTAGACTTCTTATTTTTTTAATTCCTGTGTAAAAATGAAATGCCAAGCTGTATAATTTCTGTGTACACACTTTCCCCTATAAATATGCACAGCCACCGCTGGCTTCTAAAAGGAGTGTATGTATGCAAAGAAAACACAAGGGACCATATTCTTCCTGAGAGAGGCTTGGATGTTTTCTCCTTCTCCCGGTTTATTAAAAAGAAGGCAGCCAGAAGGATATGAAAATTAAAAACCGTCTGAAGGAAACTCGTGAAAAGCTCTGGTCGAGGCTGCGGCCCAAGAATCCCAGCTATGTCGTGTCAGGACATTTAATTTGCAAGCTGCAGTTTAATGAATGGAAAGTTATGGCAAAAGCAGGAAGCGAGAGGAGCCTGCGAAAATAAAATTCCAGTTGCCCGCTTGGAAACCGAAAACCTCCGCTAATATCCCTGTGTGTACAGTATATAGAGTTACAAGGAGGCATTCAGAGGATCGCATCCCCCGTCCATGAACCAGTCACCACTTAAAACCAGTGATTAATTTCTAAAACCAGAGGGTCCAGAGGATTTGAGGTCTGCCTGGCAGTTGCACTTTATGTAGCGTTTTCAGGGGCTGGTTATTCACTGGTGTGAGTGCGAAATTCACCACCAGACATTGAGTGTTTTTGCCCTTTAACTTCTTGTGTTCTTGTTGAGGACTTGAACCCCATGGCTTGAATCAAGTTCAGAGGCAGAGGGTTGGCATCAGAGGTTGGCACCCATCCAGGCCCATCAACACCAGCTGCCAACTCTTCCCAATGTCTGCCTTCCAGGATGCATGCATCATTTAAACAGCATACCTCCAAAGGGACCCCAAGCAGCTTTATTTTGACCTGTCTGTTTGGGTCCATAGTTGTGTGCCTTCAAGTCATTTCTGACTTATGGCGAACCTAAGGCTGGCTTTTCCTAGCAAGATTGTTTTGGGGGTTTTGCCATTGCTTTCATCTGAGGCTGAGAGAATGTGACTTGCCCCAGGTCAATCAGTGAGTTTCCATGGCTGAGCGGGGATTCAAACCCTGGTCTTCAGAATCTTGGGACTTTCTCCCTATTGAATTAACTGCTTTTACGCTTTGAGTTACGTTTGCACATTGAACATCAGTTTGCAGCAATTAAGTTAAGCCAGACACAAAATGGGAAAGCGGAAGAAGGAGAAAGAAACTGGGACATTTGAAAAGCAGCTGAAAATGTGGAATGAAAGCATATTTGGGAACGTCTTTCCTGGTCTATGACCATAACAAATTATTGATTGATTGACTGATATTTGGTACTGTGAATCTTAGGGAGGCCTGTATTCATTCTTTCTTTCTTTCTTTCTTTCTTTCTTTCTTTCTTTCCCACATGAAAGATTGCATGTTTTGCTTGGATGTAGGTCAGTATGCAATGTAGGTGATGCAGGGAGTACAATTCTTTCTCTGACATTTAAGAGCAAGAGATAAAGAAGAAGAAGATAAACAAAAGTTCTCATGCGCAGCCACTGACTCCGAAGAACAGATCTTCAATCCGCACCGAGAAGTGTTTGGAAAGGAAAGATTTTCTTTTCATGTTTTGCTTTGTGCGTGTGGGTTCCCCCTCCCTTTTCTTTTTTACCTGTAACTTCAATCTGGCAAACAAACTCTCCACCCACATTACAACATTCTTACACAAGCCGTGTCTGATCTAATCTTATGTACTTTGGCCACATATCTTTGGAAAAGCATATACTCCCAAGGCAATTGAAAGACTGAACACTGCTCTCTATAACCTCCTAGAAATATTATGCAGTTCAGTTCATAAAGGGAAGTTTCTGAATTGAGGTTATTTTTAGACCGCATTAAAAGGCTACAAAGCAAACAAACAACAACCTGAGAACATTTCCATTATACTATCTTGTTATGGATAATATTCATCAGGCAAAAGATGGATCTAACTAACATTTTGTGCCGGTCGTGCAAGGCATGTTGCATTTGGGTATGCATATGTGTGTGTAACATGCACAACCTCTAGTGTTTTATAGTTGTTTTAATTATCGTCATTCATAACAAATTAATAAAGATATTTAAATACTCTGAAGGTACCAGATCCAGAAGTTGACCATAGAGTTGTGCTGCAGAACCTAGAGGTTCTTAGAGACAACCCTTCTCTAGGCATTTGTAGGTCCTCCAGTGTTTTTCTGTGGTCAACATCTGGCAGATGTTGACCATAGAGTTGCACTGGAGGACCTACAAATGCCCAGAGAGGTGGTCTCTTAGGTTTTTCTACATTCAAGGGGGTCCTTCATCTGTAACCCCAGAGAATGTGGAGGGACCATTGTAGATGCAAATGTTCCAGAATCCAATACTCTTCTGGTCCCAAGCATTTCAGGTGAGAGAGGTTCATTCTGTACACAAATGCTAGGGTTTTCCTGCCTAAAATAGTCATTTTGTGTGTTCTTCCCCATGAATAATCCTTACCTCTCGGTGCCTGCCCACACCCTTTTGACCACACTCTGATGTGGCTCAGCCACACACATCCCAGGTTTCATTTGTGAAATGCTAGTGGGTATGATGTATTTTGTGGGATTAGACATGACTGGAAAGGGAATATTTGTTATCCACACACCCCACACCCCCAATATTTAGTGGTGAAACAACATTGCTTTACTTTCCCTACTTGGCCTTCCTCTCCAAACTCGGGTCTTTTTAGACGATCAAAAGCTTTGCAACCTCAAAGGTCCCAAACGCACTGCAGAAATCATCCAGTTTGTGACCGCTTTAACTGTGCTGGCTCAGTGATGTGGGATTCTGGAATTAGTAGTTTAGTGAGATATTTAGCCTTCTCTACCATTTTAGCCGTCGCAGGGGAATCCTATGGAAAGAGCCAGTGCACTGGGACTTTGCCGTCTGAGGCTTCTGCCTCCAACAAAGGTAAAGCAATTTTATCTAACTTTGGCACCAATTGGCATGCTTTGCCTCTACAACACCTGAAGTTTTTGTGATGCAAAACATGAAGGCTTCTTGGGAAATTCAGTATTTCTTTACCTACATAGGAGCCTGCGGCTTCACAAAGGAAGGAGACATGCTGGATTCCAAGGAAACATCTTCTTTGAATTGCAAACGGACATTAAATTTCCTTGATTTTGAAAATTTACCAATGAATGCATGGTCAAAGTCTTCAGATAGCCCTCCTTACCATCTGAGCTAAGACCAGAAGCAGAAAATGCAGGCCTAGGACTAACGTCTTCAGTTTCTTTCTCCTGTTTGCTTGATGAAGAAGAAGCCAGCGTGACTTTGAAAGCTTGCGACATGTCATTGTGCATTTGGGATGGCCCAATAAAGGCATGGATGTTTGGATGTCTTAGAGACCAGGATTCGATTCCCTGCTCAACCGTGGAAACCCTTTGGGTGACTTTGGATGAGTCACATAGACCCAGAAAATCCCATGATAGGTTCACCTTAGGTTCACTGTAAGTTGGAAACAACCTAAAGGCACGCAACAACAAAATAGCCAAACCTAGGTTGCGTATCCTGAAAGCTGGGATTCAGATTCGTTCGTCGTCATGAAGTCCGCCAACGCAAAAGAAAGCTATGCTGGATTTGCATAACATTTGCATATTTATGCTGGAGGCAGCTACAATAGGACACAGGAGCCGTGTACTTTTGACTCTGCTCTGTGTCAGAAAGCACTCTGAAGCAATTGAAGTGACATGTGTTGGGAGGCGTGCAAATCCCTCCTTACCAGCTGGGTATATATTAGGCAAGAGCTTCTATCTATATACTGCTAATAGTAAACTGGGGGGAAACAACATAGAAGAGCTAATCAAAATAACCAGATATTTAGAGACTGTTTATTTCATTAAAATAATAATAATAATAATAATAATAATAATAATAATAATAATAATATGCCAACATCCAGTTTAACATCATATTAGCAAAAGTACAAACAAATAATGATTCATATTTTGAATACAAGAACATTTTAAAGATGTAATTGCTTCCCTGGGAATCTCTAGGGTTGCTTCTGTGGTTCACAGTTTACAGGAGACACATTGAAAACATTGGTTCTTGTGCAATGTCTTTTTTACCAGTATCAACAATGTTAGAAGTTTTGGGATTTCTGTTTCGGGGTTATGTTTCGCTGTATTTCCCCTTTTCTTTGCCCAGCCTTTGACGTTCTACAGTGGACCCTTGTTATACGCTGGGGTTTGGTTCCAAGATCCCCCGTGTATAACAAAATCCGTGTATGCTCAAGTCCCATTAAATATAATGACATAGCAAAATGGTGTCCCTTTTAAAAAATGGAAAATCAAGGTAAATTTATACTTTTTTGGAACATTTTCAAACCATATATGCTTGAATCCGTGTATAAAAAATCTGTGTATAAGAAGGGCCGACTGTATTAGAGTGCAATTTTTCAGTGTTTTTAAAGAAGAAATGCTCTTCTTTTACTAGATCGCTGGCGAGGCTTTTAGGATCCTGCTTAAGGTCTCCATGCTGAAAATTGGAGTTGACTCCTGTGCTTTTAAGGGTTGTGCCAATGGGGGACTCTCTGGGCTGTTGCGCCTAGAATCATAGATTTGGAAGAGACTGCAGTGGTAGAGAGGTTGACTATAGAATTGTGCTGGAGGACCTACAAATGCACAGAGAAGTGAAGTCGAAGGCTTCCATGGCCGGCATCCATAGTTTTTTGTGGGGTTTTTGGGTTATGTGGCCATGTTCTAGAAGGGTTTGTTCCTGACCCAACTCACTTCCAGGCAAGCATTCTGTGAAGATGCCAGCCATAGATGCTGGCCAAATGTCAGGAATATGGCCACATAACTCGAAAAACCCACAAAAGGCCTAGAGAAGTGTTATCTATAGGAATCTCCAGGTCCTCCAGCAAAACTCTATGGTCACTGTCTGCCAGAGGTTGACCATAGAATTGCGCTGGAGGACCTATTAATGCCTAGAGAAGTGTTCTCTCTAGGAATATCTATATCATACAGTACAACTCTATGGTCAACTTCTGCCAGAGGTTGATCATAGAGTTGCACTGGAAGACCTACAAATTCCTAGTGGAGTGTTCTCTCTAGGAATCTCTGGGTCCTTGAGTGTGAGCTTTGGTTAAAGTTGATCATAGAGTTGCACTGGAGGACCTACTAATGCCTAGAGAAGTGTTCTCCCTAGGAATCTCTAGGTCATCCAGTGCAATTCTATGGCCAGCTTCTGCCAGAGGTTGACCATAGAGTTTTGCTGGAGGACCTAGAGATTCCTAGAGAGAACATATCAATAAAATCTGTGAATAATAATAAAATCCACAAAAGTAAAAGCCACACAAATGCGGAAGGCTGACTGCACCTAGATTTGACTATTGCATTTTTGCTTGATCAACCTCCTATTCTTAATCCCAAACTCCTGGAATATATCCATTAAATTAGTGGGAATTTAGTAAATCAACACTTCTTAGTAAGTTCCACTGATTCAATGAATTTTACTCTGTTTTGGGCCTCTCTTTAGTTCTGATGAAGACAAAAGCACAATTTTTTATTGAGGCCGTGTCCACACTGCAGAAATAATCCAGTTTCACATAGCTTTAACTGTCCTGGCTCAATGCTAGGGAATTCTGGGAGCTGTAGTTCTGTGAGGCGTTTAGCTTTCTCTGTCAGAGAGGGCCCTGGTGCCTCACAAAACTACAAATCCCAGAATTCCCTAGCAGGGAAGCCATGACAGTTTATAAAGCGGTGTCAAAGTGGATTCATTCTGCTAATGGTTGAGGAAAGGGAGTTAAAAGTTGTGATACAATGAAGAACAGGCTCCAAAAGTGAGGTAAAATGATACTTTATTAATAAAAAGAAACTGTTTTCTGACACGAAGGGCGCTTGCCCTTGTAAGGGAGGCTCTGATTGGCTGGCGCGCTATTTCCAACCAATCACGCTTCGCCTCTCATGTCCCTCAGTAGTCCGCACTATGAAATGCATTGTGCGCATGCGCTATCTCCTTGCCTATGAGTCACTCATAATAAAAAAGATGGGACGGTGCTTAGTGCGCACGCGTGCGGCCTTTTATACACTTCCCTCAAGGACTGTTCGGGGCAGCGGCGGCGCCACACCACCCCTCTCTCCTCATTGGCTCCTCGCCGTGCGACGTATTCCGCTCTGATTGGGCGTCCTGCGTGTCAAACACATCCACAGGTCGCCGCCTACTAACATTCCTCCGATTGGCTCCGTCCACTTCCTTTCTTTCCTCTGATTGGCTGTGCCTTGCTTTAGCGCCCGCCCTTCGCCCTATCAGGTCGTGAGGGACGTACGGATAAAAAATAGTCCCTCAAAAGAAGGCGACTTTGGGGTTGAAAAAGAAGCAAACGGAGGAACCGTTGGAGCGGGGACGGTAATTTTTCACACCGTTCTTCTCATCCTGAATGCTTTCTTGAGGCAAGGCGAAGAGGATTGCGAGAGAGCGGCGGAAGGATATGTAAAAGTGAAAGGAGAGCTTAGACCCTGGCTCTGGGAAAGCGAATGGAAGCTGGAAGTAGTTCCGGCTATAAATAGGCCCTCCCAGTTGGAATCCCTCCGCGGGTGTCATCGTCGCTTCGGAGGAACCTCAGTTTGGAAGAAGGCGGCGAAGAGGAAGCAGCGAAGGGCGGAAGCAGCCGCCGCGGAGGGTGAGTGAGCGGATAAACAGCCACGAACCGGCCCTTCGCCTCTTTTCTCCCTCGAATTACGCCGTATTTATTATCATCATTATTATTATTATCCCCCTCCGTGGCCCCAGATTATAATAACCATAATTACGGCGTATCCATATTTATTTATTTATCTCTGGAACGACAATTGACAAATAAACAAGTAAACAAGCAAACAAAGCGTCGCTTCGTCTTTGTTGCCAACATCAGTTGGAAAGGAAAAACGGGGATGAGATTATTATTATTTTATATATCTATATCTAGCTATATATAATTATTAAATAATTAGAATATTAATTATTATTAATAATCAGAATATTATTATCATTATTATTATTATATCCCCCTCCCAAAAATAGGACTCAAACCAGCGTCTTTATTACTGTTGAAAAGGGCAAATGGGGATGAGATTTATTATTATTATTATTATTATTATTATTTAAAATTACTATTATTATATTTCCCCCCAAAAAATTGGGACTCAAACCAGCCTACACTTTAATATATTATTATTATTATTATTATTATTGTTATTTTCTCCCCCCCCCCCCAAATAATTGGGATTCAAAGCAGCCTACAATTTAATATAACACTTATTTTTATTATTGCTATTATGATATTCCCCCCCCCCCAAAAAAAATTGGGGCTCAAACCAGCCTACAATTTAATATAACATTATTATTATTATTTTAATATAATAAAATAATAGTAAAATATAATAATAATAATAATAATAATAATAATAATAGTGTTCTTTTAAATTGTAGGCTGGTTTGAGTCTCAAGTTTTTTGGGGGGAAATAATAATAATAATAATAAAGTGAGCTATAAATATAATGTTCTTTGAGTCCCAATTTTTTTTTAAAGAAAGCAGGATATAATAATAATAATAATAAAAATATTCTATTGGGATATAAATATAATGATAATCTTTTTAATTGATTATTTTAAATTAATTTTTAATTGTAGGCCCATTTGTGTCTCAATTTTTTGGGGGAAAGCGGGATATAAATACAATAATAATGTTCTTTTAAGTTCCTTGAAGTCCCAATTTTGGGAGGAAAAGGTGAGATGTGACTATAATAATAATAATGATGATGATGATGATGATGATTATGATGTCCTTTTAAACCGTGAGCCACTTGGAGTCCCAGGTTTTTTGGGGAAAGCGGGATATAAATACAATAATGTTGTTCTTTTCACTTGTAAGCCGCTTTGAGTCCCTATTTCGTAGGTGAAAAGTGGGATATAAATATAATAACTGTCCTTTCAAACCATCAGCCACTTGGAGTCTCCAATTTTGGGGATATAAAAAGGACGACAAAACACTATAAAACACTGTGTTGTTGTAAATTATATAAACGTTGCTGTTTATCCCGCCTCGACCCTCAAAACGGAAGAGGCGGGATATAAATAAATATCTATTATTATTATTAAAATGTTAAAATACTAAAATAATATGCTCATATACTCAAAATAGGCCAGTATACTAAAACTCCTTACGCTACCCATCTCGGGGTAAACATAATTATCAATGCTAATTGCAGTGATTAATGGCACTTATTAATGATAGCGATAATGACCGTCGTGGTGATGTTGATGTCTCCTTGGGTGTCTATAAACACCATCCTTCCATTACGGTGGGGCTTTTTCCTGTTTTAGGACTAGGAGGAGGGGGTAAAAGGGTCACTTTTGGGGGGGTGGTTAGTGGCTTTTGGGGGGCAAAGCGAATTGGCTGAGAAATGGCTTTGCTTCCAGTGTGCTTCTCCTCCTCCTTCCATCCCTCTCTTTTAACCCCTTGAACTTGAGCCGAAGAAGAAGAACAACAACTGAATTTGGTCGTATAAAAGAGACTCCTCCAAAGGATGCATCCTTAAGGGCAAGAGAGATTATTATTGCTATTATTGTTAGTATTATTATGGTGGGGAGAGGAAGGAAGGATGTAGGCAAAGGACGTCTTGTTGACAGAATTGTGTTCCTTCTCAAAGACTGGAAACAGATCCGAAGGTAGTCATGTGGCAAAGCACAACGAATCCACGAAACAGGGGTGCTTTTCCAGGGCTGACCAATATGCGCCAAGCACATGTTTATTTCATTTATTGATTTATTTCAGAGGTTTATAACCCTCAGTGGGATTCAAGAGTGGCCTCGAAAATCTTAATCCGCACATCACCCTTTGGTTAATAACTAACACGTTGTTGCGAGCTTTCCAAGTTTCGAAAGGAGAGTCAGTATTTTGTGCCTTTTGGTCGGCTAATAAAGGTATCACTGTTTGGTGGGTTTTGGGATGTTGTTCTGCTTCTCATAGCATCTGTGAATCAGATCAGATGTGACATCCTCCTCCACATACTTTAATGTGTGAATTTCAGAAGTTATTTTAGCGAACTGTTTTGTGGATTTTGGATGTTACTCCACTTTTCTTTGACTGTTCCTTAGGTCATATGTACAGTAACATCCAAAATCCACCAAACTGTGACATCTTTCTCATTGCAAGCTTTTGAGGTTTCTGAAGCTGAATGTCCTATTGTCCTTTTTATTGCACCTTTTGGGGGTCTTGCTGTAATTTTCATAGACTGGCAGTTAGTTAGATCCCATGTTTCCTTCACCTCCTCCTCTCTTCATTGTGTGAATTTCAGAAGAGTTAGTTGTTAATCAAAGAGTGGTGTGTGGATTAAGGTTTTCGGGGCCGTTTACCGCGCTATTTTGCGTGTTTGTAATGCTGAATTGTTGGACGTTGAGAGTAAGAATATAGTAGATATGAAGCTCAGATGGTTAGGCAAAATGATGGATTTCTTCTGTATCCTGGTTCTGTGCGCATGAGGCATGGATGGGCATGCGTGAAACTGGTATAGCAAATATAGTGGTGGGGAATTGCAGCATATTATAGGAGAGGTTTATTGTGTGTGTAGAGATCAGGCCTTCAAGAACTAACTTCATTATTGCTAATGTATAATGGACGCAATGTCTGTTTCTTTTGGGTTGAGGACAGTGATGGGGAGACGCTGCTGCTTTCGCTTAAATTGGAGAGGGATCTAGTGCCAGATTTTGCTGAAAATACTTCAGGAAGATCATGAATATAGATAGCTCTGTGGACCTAAGTCTACCATGGAAACACTTCCTCATACTTACCATGCCCTTTCATTTCTACTTTATTGCTGTACAGTTTTTGGTTAGTGTTGACCAACTTTAAAGGCAGGAGGCTGTTTTAAAATGTTGAATTATGCTTGAACTCTTTTTTTCCTGCTCCGAGGGAAGCAATAAGCAACAAAGCAACAGAGCTCTTTCCATCTCGGTGCAAAATGGCAGTCCTCAAGGTTCATTCGGAGGTTGGCCGAGTTTATGGAGCTCGACTCTTCAAAACACTTTTGGATGTTTATATACGCAACCTGCTGGCAATAAGGGAAACCAAGGGTTTAGCAAGTGGCTCGTTGTTTTGTTCTAAGGATATATTGGTAGATGGTCTTTCCTTTGGGTGAATGTTTGACCTATTATACAGTTGGCAGGAGAGACTTGAAATACCTTGTTAAAACACACATGTCCAATTTCCTTACCAAGTTCTTACAATAAGGAAGCCACTGGAAAGGAGCATCTTATTTAAAAATTAGGAAAATAGACACATCTCCATGGCTTCTTTACATACAATAAATGGGTGCCCCCTTTAACTTACAGGGTTGTATCATATAAAAGATCAGTTCTATCCAAATGTATTTCCCCATAACTCACCTTGTGCCAACGCAGCTTGTTCCCATGCGTTTATTGGTGAAGGCAACAGAAGTTGTACATTGAGAGAAGGAATAAGGTTTGGGAGCCCATACCATCCACAATTTAGAAACTACACTCCCCACAATTTTCTGTGTTAGAGAAGAATGAAGCACATAAATAAATGCCTCCAGAGAAATTGACCCGTCTAATGAGATTGGCTAAATCGACTCATGTACTTTTGGTGTAGCATGCACTTGAACAATGTTCCTTTTCTAAAAGCGCCTGTCCTCTTGCCAAAAGCATTGCATACCTTTTTAAAACCAGGTTCTGGTGAAAAAGAAACCAGGGTACAAAGAGACTTCCTTTAATCTGGAGTTGCACTGAGAAAAACTTAGATTTCCAGGATTACTTTTTTGTTAATGAACCTTGAGAGCCAGTCAGTGTGCCATGTTTCCCAGAGAGAGCATTGTTTCTTAAGAGTGTGTTTTGCAATCCTAGCGGCAGCTAGTTTTTAACACCAGTCTTAAAGGAACAGACACTATTTTTACTGGCCAGTTTCAGCTCAGAGTATTTTTGTTCTGTGTCTGGTTGAGAACGGTAGGATTTTATTCCTTCTCTAGCAAGCTTGCTTATTTTTAGACTAATTTTTTTAGGTTAGTTAATATGCAGATTAATGTTTTTTCTGTAGCGACTGTGTAATTTTTAGACTATTTGTTAATAGGTAGGCTAATGGAGTAAATAAACCAATTGGTATTTCTAGTTAATACAAAGTAATTAGACACTTACTGAACACTCTCTGGCTGAGATACTAAATATCAATGACTGGTACTCTTCTATGTAATTCGGAGATTCACATCAAATATTGGAGCAGAGGCTCTAAATATACATACGTATATAGAGAGGATGAATGAAAAGGAAGGGTTTTCATGTTATAGATGGTATGTCTTCACTTGGTAAATGTGTTCAAGGGCTGGTTCTCTTATAATTTCCAATTTTATTTATTCGTTTATATATTGAATTTCTATCCTGCTTTTCCACCAAGATAAGATTCAAGGCGGCTTTGCAATAATTTAAAAAAGATTAAGCAGACATCGTTTTACAAGGGTTTTGTGGAAAGGAGTTTCACTGTCTGGGAGCAGCCATAGAAAAGTCTCTCTCTGGTCCAAAACACACTGCAGAAATAATCCAGTTTGAGACCGCTTTAACTGCCCTGGCTCAGTGCTGGGGAATCCTGGGAACTCGTTTTGTGAGCCATTTAGCCTTCTCTGCCAGAGAGCTCTGGTGCCACAATAAAACTACATTTCACAGGGTTCTCTAGAACTGAGCCAAGGCAGTTAAAGTGGTCTCAAACTTGGATTGTTTCTGCAGTGTGTTTTGAATCTCTCTCTCTCTCTCTCTGCCTCATCTGATGCAACTCTGAGGGTGGTGGGACTGCAAGAAAGTCGTCTCTTGCAGATCTTAACACATCCCATGGCTTATATAAGGAGATATTGGCCTTCAGGAAGTCTGGACCCAAGCTGTGTAGGGCCTTAAAGGTCAAAACCAGCACTTTGAATTCTGCCCAGAAAAAGACGGGTTGGAGCTAGTTCAATTATGGCCTAAAACATCTTTTAAAATTTGTAAGGAGGGAATGTAAACAAGGAGGGAATGCAAAACTTGGGGTGTCTCAGAGGTGCATCCTGCTGTCCCATTACAACTGTTGAAAGGGTTAGCATTGCTATGAGTGCTTCCTAACTAGCCTTGGCTCCATGTTTTGGTGAAGAGGATGGGATGGAGATGGAGGAAGAAAGGTGTGACATCAGGACATACAAGGAAATGAGGTAACAGGGAATATCTTCAGTTGAACTTTTAATTTCAGGTTCAGTAGATGGCATAGGAGGGATGCGGTGGCTTAGTGGTTAAGACCCCAGTTCTGATGATCGGAAGGGGGAAAGTTGGCAATTCGAGGCTCAAGTGCCGCATGATGGAGTGAGCTCCCATCACTAGTCACAGCTTCTGCCAACCTAGTAATTCAAAAGCATGCAAATGCAAGTAGATAGGTACCACTTCAGTGGGAAGGTAACAGCGCTTGGTGCAGTCATGCTGGCCACAGGACCATGGAGTCTTCTTCAAATAACACTGTCTCTTCGACTTAGTAATGGCGATGAGCACTGCTCACTACTGCCAGTTCATCTAGACATCCATGTCAAGGGGAAGCCTTTACCTTTAGACAACATAGGATTAAATACTGTTGGTAGTCCCTACTAGTGTGTGCACGCTTTGTGCTTTCAAGTCAATTCTAACATACAGTGATCTTAGGGCAATCCCATGACAAGGTTTTCTTGGCAAGATTTCATCCAAAGGTATTTGCCTTGGCCTTCCTCTGTGGCCGAGAGAGCATGAATTGGCCTGTGGGTTTCCATGCCTGAGCAGGGATTCGAACCCTGGTCTCCCAGAGCCCTAGTCCAACACCCAAGCTTTTCAAGAGACTTCATCTGAAGATTTTAAAGTCAGTGGCTTATTAATGGGGCTGGTTGTGGAATCACATTGGTTACTACTCCTGTGTAAATCCACAAACGCAGAGCAGCAGTGCAGGGAGAAGAGAGATTTGTTTTCTCCTTCGGCGCAACATGAGTTCTCTCATCTGTCACCTTCATAGTTGTTAGCACTTTGCATTGTATGTGTAAAAGAACTTGTCAGCGAAAGATATTTTAAGCATTAGATTTTTGTCGTGCCAAAGAGACTTAAAAATCACACACCTCATGTCTGAAAATTGTTGAATGACTGGTATACATTTTGTGTTTTATAAGTACACATTGTACTTCTGTAGTCCTGTAGCAAAATGATCCATACAGGTGTTTCAGCTCTCTACTTTTTTGATGCTAGCAAGTTATTACCAGAACCCATTTATTCAACAAATTATCTGCTCTTTTGGCAAAAATAAGCACAGATATAAGTGTGAATACCTGTATAGTGCTGCATTACAAGCACGCAACAATACCACAAATGATTTTACAGTACACAGACTGAACAAAAGGATGGCACAATGCTGTGATATGGCTTTAGGATTTCCATAAGTTGGAAACAGCTTGAAGGCAAATGACAACAAATAGAGTGACATAATATAATGTACAGTAATATACATTGCAATTCACTGATTTGTGTTTGTTTTTACAGTGCTCTGGTCCCTAACATGTTGAATAAAGGCTTCTGTAGCCTGTCAGCTTGTGTATTTAAACTAAAGGATTGTTATCTTGAGCTGCTGAGCTGTCCAACTCCGACATACTTTAACTGTCTCTAGCAACTGCTTAACATTTCCTGTATCTATTAGATGGCTACTTCCAAAGGAATAGATGACAATTGATTTCCATTGTTTCCGTTATGAGACAATTTTGTGTACCATTTCCATTTTTTTGTGTGTGATAGTAAATAGCAGTATGTGACACCAAACCATACTTTACTGTTCCCTCTTCATCTTTTACAGTCATGTGGAGAAATGCAGAAGGCTTTGCTTCCATTTTAGAGCGACAGCAGTCTGTTGTGTCTTCCTGACAAACTATGGTTTGGGAAGATAATCTGCTTTAAGCTACAGTTAACAAATGTAGCCTGATTTTACTGAAACTAATCTCAATTCATGGTAAGATGTGGTTAATTTAAAACAGGCAGAAGCATCTGATATCTTTGTGGTACATAAGAAGGGAAGGGAGCACATGAGCGCAGGTCTTTTTGCAGTTTATTATTCTTCTAAACTTCATTTATAGTCCACTCTCCAGCCAGAAGGTCTGAAGCAATGTATTAATTGATAGCCCCTGCCTTCAGGCTTGCTTCTAGAAATGCAACAGGAGGCAAAGGGACAAGGATAGAGGAGGAAAGGCAACCCAAGCACCAGGGCTTAATGTTCTATGATGCTTGTAATAGCAGCTCTGGTGGAACTGGGTGGTCCATAGCTCAAAAACAGGCCACTGACAGGTTTTCCTCTTTCCTGGAAGCATCAAGAACACCAAAATAAATCTGTTAGCATGAGCTCTCTTACATTTTGAAACATGTTGTTAATTCAGCGTAGTTCCAGAAAGTTAAAAAAACCCACTGGAAAAAAATCTGGGATTCATTGACAAGGCTATAGGAGGTTGTCCAGCAAATCTTGAGTAATGCTATAACCATTCGAATGTTTTGAGTAATTCTAGTCACAACAATGCGAACAATCAACATTCCTTTTTAGTACTTGTTTAAGAGGTTTTCTGTGTATAAAAGTAGGTTCAGCCGTACCAAACTGTACACTTTGGATCCACTTCAGTCATAACAACTTCATGGCCAGTAAGTGTATTCAATTGTGCAGTGCTTATATGAGGAAGTAACTGATTTTAGCTTTCTAGATTTTTGAGTACATGGAATAGAAACT
Organism: Sceloporus undulatus; assembly: GCF_019175285.1. NCBI lineage: Eukaryota > Metazoa > Chordata > Lepidosauria > Squamata > Phrynosomatidae > Sceloporus > Sceloporus undulatus. Next base: position 165,327,226 of record NC_056527.1, on the reverse strand, counting down.
TTACATGAGTGCATACTTTTTTAACCTCTCTATTTGGGCTTGTGTCCCAGAAATGCCGTTACGGGCAGCTTTTGCACAGACTCAAAGCAGTTATATCCCTTTAAACATTCATAAGTGTCTACTATGAGATGTTGAATAAATTGTTGGACCTCTGTTGCTGCCTGCAAGAGCTGTGTTCCTCTTAACTGTCAAAGTGTTGTGACATCATGGCTGTTGCTTGTATGACAATTTGCCTTCAAAAATGAATGTGGGGGTGTTTGGGGATTAGTGGGATAGAGGAGGTGTCAAAACCATGTGCTTTGGAGGAATTGACTTTTACTGAAGAGCAGATTGCTGGAAGCTAATTATTTGTATACACTGCTGCTTTTGTATGCTCTTAAACTACTCGCTTGGGGAAAAAAGTTGTACCTGTGTGGAAATTATGAAGTGTGATCTAGAGCTTTAATGTTCCCTTTTGTTGATTCAGGGGGAGCCCATCAAACAATGTATTGACTTGCCTATCTTCATGGAAAGTGTTCTGGAAAAACTTAAAGCTTGACTCTTCTTTTTCTATAGTATGTGACGCCTGTAAATCTGTCCAATTGCCATTTGTTTAAGGATATATTTTGCTATATCTTTATGTGCTGACTTTATTCACTCATGCCTTTTATTTAAAGGACTTGGCCATGTCCTATTTTCCGTCCTGTAAATTATTGTGATGGGTTCGTTGCAAGAGATTACGACTTCCTAAGTTTGCCTTAAATAAGACTTTCCTTAAAAAAAAAAAAAAGATACATGTGGACAAGTGTCTAATTTAGAACCGTAGCTGGCATAGTATCTGATGAATGAGCAAAATATAGCAACAGTTGAAAACAAATGCTGCGTCATGGCAATTTCATTCCTACGCCTCCTGTGCAGCAAACTGAAATTATTATTGGTGCTTCTACAGTATTCTTGAATAAATTAGTATCTGCATTATTTCCTTATCTGCATTTGAAAGAGAGGAGGCTGTTCTTGAGGTGCCAGATTTGCTTGCTTGCTTTTTTTACTTTGGATTTGTCTTCTTGTTGCAGGGAGTTCAAAAGATTTTGTAGTGATTCCTACTCCAAAGAATAAATTCTTATTTTCAGGGTTGACACACAAGAAGAACATTTCTGGTGGTATTCACAGGACACGATAACATATGGATTTTTGTTTGGGTATTGCAAGGTGCAAATACAGTTAATTGTGAGGTTTAGATCTCCTACTTTCATTTGTTTCATTTTCAGTCATGTTGCATCACTGAGAGATTCACTGAAGGGACCTCAGTATCTACAAAACACTGGTTTAAATGGGTATTAAATTGCCTTGCTTGGAATTCTATAGTGGTTACAACTACTATAATAGAATTCGCTACTATCATTTGAAACACAGAATGGTTGTGAAATATTTATCGCAGATAAAATACCATGTCCTAAACAGAATCATTTGAATGCTACCTCACTTCCTGTGTGTTCACAGATAGTTGAGTTATTATATCTGTTTGAGCCTAGATTATTAGAAATACCCCTTCTTCCTACATTTAAAGGAGATCTGAGCCTGGAGACCAGAGCGCAACAGTCTGCTGCTTCAGCATGTTTGGATTCCTGCTAGTAGCATGAAAATACTATTGAGTTTCCTATTGATAAGCCTGTAATCCGGTTGCACATGTGTGCCCACAGAAATGGGTCTCCAGATTACTTCAGACAGCACCAGGGCTTCACTGGGCTCCTGCAACTGAACCATATCTTCATACCTTTGTGCCTCTCACTCTTTCCAGGTGCATTTGTTTCTACTTATACTTTTATTAGCGTTTAGGATTAAACTTCTCTGTGACTGTTGTGAGCTGTCCTAAATTTACAGGTCACTGTATTAAATAGTTTTTTTTTCTTTTTAGTAAGCTCTTTGATAGCGGCTGGCAAAGCAGCAATCTCATCTTCAGTAATGTTAGTGTTAACATCCCACTTGATGCTGGTAATACATGCTGCTGGTGCATCAGCTGGCATTATAGTGCTTGGGCTTAAACTTTTGACTTCATTGCATTCGCACATTACTTTGCTGAGTCTTATCCCCTTGCCATCTGTTGTGTAGAACCATGGGCTTGGATTTTTAAGTCTTACATTCATGAGATACACGTTTATCATGTAAATGCATTTGTATTATCTGCGCTTGTACTACTGTATCATGAAGAGATAAAAGCAAAGGGAAGATGAACTGGAAATCTACAAAATCATATACAAGAATGGTATCTGGTATGTTCGGTCTGAGTGTGGCCTACATAAATTACATTGTCTACAATACAAACCTTTGCATTTACCATTCTGAGGTGTGCATTTGAAGTTCCAGGAGTTGCTTTCATATATAGAGTCATAGAGTTGGAAGATCCCACAAAGGTCATCCAGTCTGATCCTGTGTCATGCAGAAATCAAAGCACTCCCAAAAGATGGCCATCTAGCCTCTATTTAAAAATCTCCAAAGAAGGAGACCCCACCACACTCTGGGGCAACATATTCCACTATCAAACAGCTCTTACTGTCAAGAGGTTCTTCTTAATGCTAGGTGGAATCTCTTTTCCTGTACTTTGAATCCATGGATCTGTGTCCTAGTCTGTGGAGCAGCAGAAAACAATGATCTGAGAAGCCAAATCATTCCTGGTGGTACGATGCACACAGCCCTACAAGTAGAAGGAGAGATGAAAGGACAACCTGTGCATCAAGGTCCTTCAGTGTCTTACCCAGAGTCTCATAATCCCTTGTACTATCCTGAAGGCTATACCTTGCAGTGTCTTTGGTACCTGCGTGGACCATAAAAAGGGGTAGTGGACAGTGGGCTCTGTTACAGCAGAGATCTTTGCCCCAGGGAGACATTGCACCTATCAAGACATCTAGTCAGTCTCACAAACCACTGTTTCTGTTTCCCTCAGCGAGGAATCTCTTATCCACAGCCATACGTCTTCTCTGAGGATTGGCAGGAGCCAATTCATGTGCTAAACCTTCCAAGGTCACCTGAACATCCATTTTCTGAGGACTGACACTGTTGCTCTTGTTGCTGTTATTCATCCTCACTGACAAGGGAGAGAGTCTCAAATTGATAATGCAACTCCAAATTCACAGAATGATCCCTGGTACTTCTCCTTCTGTGTCTCACATTCATATGTCTTGTGTTTGGGAGCTGGCCTCTTCCTCAGGGACAGCCTGTGTCGATATTCCACATCCAGGATAAACTGCTCTCTGCCAGAGAAGGCTAAACATCTCACAAAACCACAAATCCTAGAGTTCCATCATAATGAGCCATGACAGTTAAAGCAGTATCAAATTGCATTGTAGCTGCAGCTCAAGAAAACCTTATGCATTTTAATATGATGAAGAGTAGATACATGGGCCTCAAGTTGCTGGACCTTCTCTTCCGGCAGGGCAGCCAACTTGCATTCGCTGCAGGTGTAGCTACTCACATCCTTTGGTGAAAACACAAACGTATCACAGCTGTTGCAAGTTATTGCCGCAGTTCACTCACCATCCATATTCAGTAGTCTTAAGTAAACACTGAAACAGAACTGGGGACCTCCCCCTCAAAAATTCTCTGCTAAATGGCCACACAAAATGCTTGTTGGCCTTGCTTGTTCACCAAACTCCAGGGGCTGGGGTTGCAGTGATATGGAGAGTTAGTAGGTACTATATGATCTCTTCAAAAAGGGCTAAATTTGTTTGTCAGAGAAGCTACACAGAGCAGGAAGTTAAGCACAAAGGGGACAGTGCCTGCTTTTCCCACGGAGAGAATGAGAGGACACCAAGTCCTTTGCCCTGCAGTCATATTTTGCTTCAGAAATGAACAGATGGCTCTGGAGAACGATGTGGGGCAGTACATGTATCGCCCTCCCATCCTTAGAGGCTGGGCCTTAAAGGCTTCCAAGCTTCTTTGCCTTAAGGCTTAGAGTCCTTCAGTTAAGACCATCCTTCTTTTCCAAAGGTCAATAGAGAACACAATTCTTTTCTATCAAGAGTAGCCAAAAGCGGAGGACTGCTGGATTTATTTGTTACAATCATTTGGATAATGTTTCATTGCACATAAATATATTTTGAGTTGGGATGTGAATATGTATGTAGTAAAAGACAACCACTCTGTGTTACATTCTGTGGATGTGGTTATAATAAACAGGATTAAATTATGTTGATCCACTTTTATAGCTGTATGGACTAAAAACTAAATCTTGGGAAATTTTTTTGGTTATCTGCAGAACAGACACCTGTCTTTTTTAAACTCATATTAGCTTCGGTAGTAGTAGTAGTAGTAGTAGTAGTAATAGAAGAAGAACACCACTGAGGCTGTTCTGTGCAAACAGTAGCCTTAGACTTTGGGAGGAGAATGACAGCAGTGGCTTTGATGGATGGTGTTCCTCTTCCCGAAAGTTTTTATAAATCGAACGTATTTATTTTTGTTAGTCTCTCAGGATTGGTGAATTGAAATGTTTAGGTCACAGTTTTCAAGCCACATACTCAAGAGTATTTATACAAGGATGAATTGTGGGCATTTGAACTGAGCTTAGCTTACTGTGTCTCAGCTTGCTCTTCCTTACAGGGTTGTTGTGAATGGGGTGGAAGATAAAAATGTATTCTATCTTGAGAGCACTGAATAAAGGTAGGGTACAAAGTTAAATAATAATTATTTAAAGTACTTTATGGGGGATTTCAGGGCAGTAAGAATTGCAGCCTGCTTCGACTGAATGGCAGATTACAATCACTATATCTAGTTTAGAAAACAGTTACACTCATCCCTCCACATTCGCTGGGATTAGGGGCACAAGACCCCAGTGAATGTGGAAAACTGCAAATTCTTAACAAAATCACAATGGTTTTGCTGGAGAGAACACCTTTCTAGGAATCTCTGGGTCCTCCAGTGCAACTCTGTGATCAACATCTGCCCAACATTGACCATAGAATTTCACTGCAGGAGCTACAAATGCCTAGTGGAGTCTCCTCTCTAGGAATCTCTAGGTCCCTCAGTGCGACTTTTGGTTAAAGCTGACTATAGAGTTACACTGGAGAACCTAGATATTCCTAGAGAGAACATATTAATAAAATCTGTGAATAGTCAAATCCGCAAATGTGGAGGGAGGACCATATATGGTTGTGTGTATGTGCCTTCAAGTTGCCTGTCAACTTATGGCAATCCTATGTATTTCATAGGGTTTCTTAGGCGAGGAGTACTCAGAATACCTTTTCAGTTCCTTCCTCTGAAATATAGCCTACAGCACTTAGATGTCATTGGTGTTCTCCCATCCAAGTATTAACCAAGACAGTTGGTTTATCAGCTGCAAGTTGCTGTAGGAATCTTGGTTTTAGCTCATGATTTATTCATGACCAATGGTGGCCCTGAGAATGAGAGACATCCAGGTCACCCTGCCATCAACAGCCCTTGCTTGATGAGAGTATGATAATTTAATGAATACAAATATTTAAAACCAGCAGGCAGTCAAGGCAGCTTGGAAGGGGAGGTGGTCTTCTTTGCATTCATGTCAAGGCAGCTTGGAAGGGGAGGTGGTCTTCTTTGCATTCATGTCAAGGCAGCTTGGAAGGGGAGGTTGGTCTTCTTTGCATTCTGTCAAGGCGCTTGGAAGGGGAGGTGGTTCTTCTTTGCATTCATGTCAGGCAGCTTGGATAAGGGAGTGGTCTTCCTTTGCATTCATGTCAAGGCAGCTGGAGGGAGGTGGTCTTCTTTGCTTCATGTCAAGGCAGTTTGGAAGGGATGTGGTCTTCTTGCATTTCATGTCAAGGCAGCTTGGAGGGAGTGGTCCTTCTTTGCATTCATGTCAAGGCAGCTTGGAAGGGGAGGGGTCTTCTTTGCATTCATGTCAAGGCAGTTTGAAAGGGATGTGGTTTCTTTGCATTCATGTCAAGGCAGCTTGGAAAGGGATGTGGTCTTCTTTGCATTTATGTCAAGGCGCTTGGAAGGGGAGGTGGTCTGGTCTTCTTGCATTCATGTCAGGCAGCTTGGAAGGGGAGGTGGTCTTCCTTTGCATTCATGTCAAGGCAGCTTGGAAGGGGAGGTGGTTTCCTTTGCATTCATGTCAAGGCAGTTTGGAAGGGGAGGTGGTCTTCTTTGCTTCATGTCAAGGCAGTGGGAAGGGAGGTGGTCTTCTTTGCATTCATGTCAAGGCAGCTTGGAAGGGAGGTGGTCTCTTTGCATTCATGTCAAGGCGCTTGGAAGGGGAGGTGGTCTTCTTTGCATTCCATGTCAAGGCAGTTTGGAAAGGGAGTGGTCTTCTTTGCATCCATGTCAAGGCAGTTGGAAGGGAGGTGGTTCTTCTTTGCATCCATGTCAGGCAGCTTGGAAAGGGAGGTGTCTTTGCATCATGTCAAGGCAGTTTGGAAGAGGGAGTGGTCTTCTTTGCTCCATGTCAAGGCATTTGGAAAGGGAGGTGGTCTTCTTTCATTCATGTCAAGGCAGCTTGGAAGGGATGTGGTCTTCTTTGCATTCATGTTCAAGGCAGCTGGAAAGGGATGTGGTTTCTTTGCATTCATGTCAAGGCAGCTGGAAGGGAGGTGGTCTTCTTTGCATTCATGTCAAGGCAGCTTGGAAGGGAGGTGGTCTTCTTTGCATTCATGTCAAGGCAGCTTGGAAAGGGATGTGGTCTTTCTTTCATTCATGTCAAGGCAGCTTGGAAAGGGATGTGGTCTTCTTTGCATTCCGTCAAGGCAGTTTGGAAAGGTTTGGTCTCTTTGCATCCATGTCAAGGCAGCTTGGAAGGGGAGGTGTCTTCTTTCATCCATGTCAAGGCAGCTTGGAGGGGAGGTGGTCTTTGCATCCATGTCAGGCAGCTGGAAGGGGAGGTGGTCTTTTGATCCATATCAAGGCATGTTGATAGGGGAGGGGTCTTTGCATCCATGTCAAGGCGCTTGGAAGGGAGGGGTCTTCTTGATCCATCTTCAGCTTGGAAGGGGAGGTGGTCTTTGCATCCATGTCAAGGCAGCTTGGAAGGGGAGGTGGTCTTCTTTGCATCCATGCGATTCTCTTGTGTTCTAGGCAGGACACCGCAGAGATGCTCCTCATCTGTCCCAGAAAATTTAATTTTGAAGCCCTCTTAACTTTGGGACTTCTGCCAGGATTCGCATGGGAATCAATCAGCTGAAAAAAAGAGGAGGATAAGGAGATGAGATCATATGGGAAGGAGAATGAAAAAAGCAAGGAGAGGGTTTTTGATGAGGTTGAATGAAGAGTGGAGTTTTCAAGAATTTGTGCAGCTGTTTCCTTCTTTTCTAGGCTCAAAACAGAGGTCACTGGGAGGAATAAAGTTATTTTTTCCAGCATTATTCTGGCAAGGCTTTTAGTGCCAGCATTACGCTTCAGTTTAAATGACAATTCCCCATAAGTGTAATGGTTCCCTTCCAACATAAATGTAATCAACTTAGATCCGTTTAGCCTATTAACAATTAACTACAGTATATATATATATATATATATATATATATATATATATATATATACCTTTTCCTACTAAATTCCTTCTTTCAGAGTTTAGTTGAGTAGATCTTGAGACTCATCTTGCTGGATTAATATGTCTAATCTGCCACAGTGGAACAAAAAATTGGGTGCCTGCATAGCTTTTCAGCCAGTTGTGCTGAAACTGTCTTGCTCACACTTCAGTGTTTCATGGAAAGGAGGTAATTTCATGGCCAACAGTTTTAAGCACACTGAACAGCTGCAAATGCACCTGCATCTTGGACTGAACATTACTTACCACATATTGTTTTGTGGTTTTAAGTTGTCAATTCCTGTTTAAGTTTTTGGTCTTTCAAGAGAGTGTTCTAGTAATGTTTTTAGGTATTATATTATATTGAACTCACCATGCAGAATTTCTGCTTTGTTCATATGCATGGCATTCAAGAGGCAGTTCACAAATAACCATTTGAAACATTTTAAAGAAAACAAAATGGTTGTTTGAAGTTGTCTTTAACCTTAACAATGCAGTAGATACTAAAATCAAGCTACACGATGTGTGTGGTGTAAACATTATTTAGTGTTTTGGTGTATGTTGCTTTTCTTTAAAATGTTTCAAATAGTTATTTTTGAACTACCTCTTGATGTTTCTGTTCTTTGGAGAAGAATATTATTTTCACAAACAGAGGGAAGGCCTTTATTTGTCAAAGCTGTTGTACACCGCTTTGATCTATTTTGGAAAAGCGGTCTATAAATAAACTGTATTATTATTATTTATTAGTAAAACAAGTCTTCTTTCCTTACAAAAGAGATTGGGATATTCTTTCATTAAATGCGTTTGTTAGTTTAGAAGTTCTAAAACTAACTTTTCAGTGCAATCCCACACTGTTCTCTTATGAACGAGCCCATTAATTTATCTGGAGCTTATTCCTAGTCAGTAATAGACATATGGTTTAGAGACCTATGCGCTAAGTTGAATGAGAGAAATGCAGCACCTGTGTAATTATCAGGTAGTACCATGAACTATGGCTTCATGTGAAGCAAAGCCTCCATTTTAGGTTTTGGTGTGTGTGTGCATGTAATCCCTGCTGCCCTCTTACTTGGAGATGGGAATGCATATTGTTTCCTATCTGTAGGCCAATATTTTGTTTTCCATATTTGTTAACACATTTTAGTTAAAACTTGAGTAGATTCTGTCTCTGTAGATTGAAGCAGCTCTACTGGTATGTCATCCTTTCCTGGTGATTTCTTTCTCCCAAATGCTCTGAGTACATCTTCCACTTCATTTTTTAAAATAGGAGGCTTGTCTTTGTATAGCAGTTCTTCAGATAATCCGCCTTCCCTTTATATTGTTCTTCTGTGTATTGTTTGCATTGTCTTTATTTCTGTGTTTCCTTGCTGGTTGTAGAGCATCCTTACTCTTGGCTTAAATTTCCCTTTGATGTCTTGGATCTTGTGGGAGAGGCCTCCTGTTCTTCCATTTTGTTGTCATCTTCTGTTCTTCTGCATTGATTGTTATAGTAATTTTCTTTGTCTCTGCATCCTTGTTGTTGAACAAATGCATTCAGGGCTCTACCTCTATGTCTGTCACCTTTTCCTTTTGCTTCTGAACTGTCCCTAACTGTTGAAGAGTTTCACCCGTCATCCATTGAGTTTTCTCCTCCTTTTTACATCCATCTCTCACAGTGGCTTCATTCCAGAGTTCCTCTGGGTCCAGACAAGCCCAGTCCCAGTTTGTATTTACAGTAGAAATCTGCTTAGGTAAAAATCCATTCTCTCTGTTAGGATGCTAAGCAAGACCATATAGTTGAAGGCTGTGTCCACAATTTCCTGAGGCAAGGTAGTTACTAAGCAGAGTACTGTTTCTCTGTCATGTAAATTCATGATGTTTCATTGGTAGAAACATAAACCACAGGCACGGGCTATTCTCTTGTGGGTTTATACTTAGAAAAACAACCTTTAGTGCGATGGGCTTGTTTAAATGCAATGCTAAACCTTCATTTATTTACATGAACATGTTAAGGCAAGCAGACTTCAAACTTGTGTCGGCTTCCTTTGTCTGATGATGCTATGAAAAGGTTCTGAAGCTTTTGCGTCCATTACAGATTAAGCTCAGATTTGTTTTGTCATCTATACCTGGACAAATTGTGATTAATCTGTATCAGGGTTCGAAAAATAGTTTTTAAAAAAAGGAAAAGAAAAGCAAAACAAAACTTTTTTTTGTTTAAACCAGGTTTCTTTTTTCATTAATCTTTTAATTAAAAAAAATTGAATCCTGTTTATTATATTAATTACAAAAAGCTTTATCAACCATGTTTTAATGCTTTCTAACATTAACAAACCAAAGTTACTAGGATTTGATATGAATCTTTCAATACAAGGCCAGTTATTATCCCTATTTATTATTCCTGCCTATTATTCCTATTAAATCTGAATGTATGCAGTCTATACATAATAAGACATACAAAGTGCTCTCAGAGTTCGATGCATTAATCCAATTTACTACTTTTCAGAGAAACACACAAAAAAGAAGTTAAGCATTAGTGCTGGCATTAAATAATCATGTTTATTGGAATAAAAACACCAGTTTAGAGGCTGTTTAAGCCACTCGCTTAAATAATGATTGTTTTATAAAAAGTGTTCTTTTAAAGCAAGTGGTTTCGATTGAGTTGAGGTTAATTGAAGGATTTGTTTCCAAATGGCATTTCTTTCACTATAAAATAATGTGATTAAAAAGAAGCAACTGACACTGGATACTGGTGTGATTTTGAAGAACTGCTAATAAATGTAAACTGTTTAAATTCAAACCAAAAGAGGGCTGGAAAATGGTAAAGTCATTAAACCCAAGTTTAAACCCAGCCCTGATCTGAATAATAGTTTGTTCAAACAAACCAGCTTCACGCAGTAGTTTATAAGCTGCCTTGTTCCAACAAAGAGTATTTAAGTTCTGCCCAAAGCCTGAACTGTGGTTAATCTCAATGGAAGCAGCAACTCCCAATTTGTTTCCATGTTTGCTGGGTAAGCCATGTTAGGGTGGGTTTTAGGAATCGTTGCTCTAAAGTGAGAGGCAAATTATGGGATCTGTTGAACTTCACTAAATAGCTCAGGGGACAATGCTGACATTTGGAGCAGAGCCCTTTCTGATAGCCTGCATGCATCTGGAAGGGGCAATGGTCTCTTAATAGAATGTAGCCCCAAGCCATTTAAGGCTTTAAAGGTTACAATCGTCACTTGAAGTTGTGCATAGAAATTAATTGGAAGCCAGTTGGGTATTTTAACATCTATATTATAGTCTCCCATTTAGTTGTCCTCTGTCAGGAAATCCCAACTATCTAAACAGATTTACTAAGAAAGAATACAGTGATACTGTACTGACTTGATGTCGGAGTAAATGCCTGCTGTATGTCTGGTTTGAGTGACAGTCCAGTTGTATTCATTTTATTTACTTTCTTATAAGTTTTAAGACACTGTAGACTTCTAACATACTGATTTTATTGTACCTAAAGAGCTGTACATAAAAGAGTTTGCTTCGGTATATCTTCTTGCTTTCTATCCATGATGGTGGTGACGCAGTGTGTTTTGGACCTAACACAGCTGCATCTTTGAACATAACATGAAAAATGGTTAACTGGTAGAGAGGAAGGATTGCTAAAGTTTCAGTTACTGATATTTAGCAGGAAGATATTAAGCTCCAACAATAAACAGCCATTTCAGATTATGTAGATCTAAAGCAGTATGTGTTAGAAAAATAAATAGTGAATGGGATTTTCAAATGATACTTAGTTCTCTAGGCTCTGAATTTGCTGATGCAGATTGAAATAGTAGATTAGTGTGGTTGGCATCTCAGCTGTTGCCATCCAGTCCTTAACCGTCATTGCTTCAGCTGCTATGGCTCTTCAAGCAAGCAGATAGTGAAAGAGCTGGGATGTACTGCCAGCTTTGGATCTCTTGGCAGTTACTCTCACTTATTTGAAAAGACCCTGGCCTGGAGTATAATCTGTTTATCATTTGTTTGTATTGTCTGATGCTGGAAAATGTAGGAATTACACTCATCCCGTCCAATTCGCAGGGGATCCATTCCAGACCTATTCTATTGTTTTTAATGGCTGAGGGCGCATGCACCATTTTGTCCCTCCTGGCTTCCCATCTGCGGAAATTCAAAACCACAAACGGTAGGTCGGCAAATCTGGAAGGACAACAGTATTTTATATTTTCATGCAAGCATATCAAGGCCTGTGCTGCTTGTACAGAGAGGAAGACCACATGCTAGATGGATGGACTCCTTGTGGTCTGAAACTACAAAACATCTATGAAACCTTTTAACAACAAAGGTTCACTAATAATTTTGTTGTGGGTGCAAGAGATTGGCCAGTGTAGGTGGTTTGAGCATTGGACTGTGACTCTTTAGACCTGGATTTGTTTCCGTGCTCAGCCATGGAAACCCAATGGGTGACCTTTGGTAAGTCACACTCTCAGCCCCAGAAAATCCTGTGATAGGTTTGCCTTAGAGTCACCATAAGTTGGAAATGACTTGAAGGCAGCATGTAGAGACGTACTCTTTTTAATAATTTATTAATCCCTACCTGTTTGCTTGGAAAGGCTGGAGATGTTGGAAGCAACCCTTGTTGACTTTCTGCTGCACCTCTGCTGTGAATAGATCATTCTTAGGTACTCAGCGGCTTGGGAGAGGGATGTGCTTAGTAGATAAGTTTAATTGTAGGAGTATAATCAGGAGTTGTTTGTAAGTGGCACTTCATTCTTAATCCTTAATAATAAATGCATGTTCTCACAGCTGTAATATTGCCAGTGTCAGTCTTCTCTTGCTCCTGCAAGTCCTTCACAGGTAGTTTCAGAGTTCGGATTTCTAATTCCTTTTTGGAATATAGGACTGAGACATGTCCTCTGGCAGTACATTTGTATCCTGGCCCAGGCTGTAAAATACTGCAGGGATCTGGTTTCTTCCTGAAATGTAATACCATCCTTTCCTGTTTACCAAGAAGGTAAAACTTTTCTTTCCATAACATGTATATGTCTGGGGATTAATGACAAAAAAATGTTGTCGTTTTTGAAGATTAGAGGGATTTTTAATAGTTGTCTTGTCTAAGAATTTTAAAGATACATCCTATTGCAAGCGAAGAATTTTTATTTTTAACATTTGTGTGGAAAAGTGAAGCTAGATCTGTTGATCTTACACTTGCTATCTTGGTTTAATAAACGAAAATATAATGAATGCCCATGTATTCACTTCCCTTCTTGGCACTCTCCTGTTGACCCCAGAAGTCTTCAGTATGCTTTCCTGTTATCTCCCTAAGTAACTGTTGTTACCATTCTCTGGAGTCTGGAGTTGATTTAAGAACTTGGCATGTTATGAAGTTGATGAGACCAGGTTTGTGGTTCACATGTACCTGAATCTGTTGTTAATTCCAGATTTCCTTTAACATATAAATTGCTTAAGTTCAAAGAATTTCTCGTTACCGAAAGAAGGATCATCCTCAAAAATGTCAAGTTAAAAGGCCAAACAAAACCTGGGTGTTCCAAATTCTTAATTTACCCTTGAATTTTGCTGCCAAGTACGGAGATCGGTATTTTAACATTTTGCATGTATGAGATTAAAGTCAAGGCACAGCAGCAGCCATTGCCATCAGAAGTCACTGTGATTATATTCTTAGTTGGCATAGATTGATCAAAGTATGGCCCTTTTGACTTCATCTACATGTCACACCTTTCATCCTTTCCTAGACTAGGAAGCCTGGAATTAACAACAGAATCCAGCTATATCAAGAAACTAGACTCATCATCTTCAGAACAAGCCAAGTTCTTCAACCAACTTTCACACAGCTGTCTTCCGGTCTTCTTTCCTTCATCTAGATGAGAAGGAACTCGTGCAAAGTCATTCCCTAATGACCACCATGTGTCATTTCCTACTGTTTCCAGATGTAACATGCAAGATTACTTTCCCCCCCTCTTCTTGCCACAAAAGACTTCTTTCCTTTATTGTTTGCTTATGTTGCATGAGTGTGCGGTCTTCTAACTAGTGTAAGTGCCTAGAAAGCAAGGATGGTTGTTGGTGTATCAGTGGTTAACATATTTCTCCTTAAGGGAGAAATTCATTAAAGAGTGGATATGAGTTTGTGGACACTGGCAACTTACCACATTTTGTCTTGATTACTTGTGAAATTTTAAAAAAGCGCATAGCAATGTGCTCATTTGTTCCTCTGAACACTAGTGTTTGTCAATGCCTGTCTCCTTAGAATAACTTACAAGTTCATAGCTTATATTTAGTTCATCTTATATGATTGATTGCGGTACAGCATCCAAGACAACTATGGCTAAAAGTGTGTGAGAGTGTGCATATGTGTGTGAGAGAGAATGAATATGTTGATAAGGCTTCACATATAGGATCTTGCTTGTTGCTTCCTGCTCAATGTGTGGCCTGTTGACAGCCTATGGATTTTAAATGGAATGTTTGGGCAGATGAGTAATAAAATGAAGAACTTGAATGTTGTATTTTTGTGTAGCATGTTTTGTTTTTGTAGACTCATGTTTATAGATTAAAACTTCAGTTCCTCTTCATAGTCCCTGTGAGTCACACAGATGGATTATCCTGTGTCTGTGCAGTCCATCTTTTGGAACCTTCTAGAGCGTTACATAAGTGTTTTGGCAGTAGTCCCTCCCACCTTCAGCATCCTTTCCTGCCAAAAATGCCACTTCCTTTCCAGCAGCATAAATACAGTCTTCTTTGGATGGATCTTCTTTTTCATCAGTCTTCATCGGCATTCTTTGGCTTATTTGGTCCCAGGAATACACCTGTTTGGCATTTGTTGTGAACACTGGTGTTTTAAGGCCACAGTCAGCCTTCTGGCTATTTCTTTCCCTGGCATCCTTCAAGAAATGTGTCTCCTCTGTCGCTAAGGTCCTGTAAAGAGATGGAACTGGAAGGGTCTTCTCTGCCTTGGCAAAGCTCATGTGGTTGCCTCTTGTGCCCATTGTATTGCCTTTACGCCTTGAAGACAGCAAGGTCCAACTCCCATATTTGGGTTTGTATCTATTCCCTCCTACTGCTGGACAATCCCTGGAGCCAGAGATGGAGTTGGTGCCTTGACAGCACAAGAACACAGAAAGGAAATGCACCACGGATAAATACTGTGACCATTCTCCAGCTCTACCTTCAAGACCTCATCCCATGCCAAGTTGCTGCTAAAACCATTTCTTTACTGGAGAGAATTTGGAACCTGTCCTTTCTCCAGCTGTACACTTTCCAATGCTGCACATCTAGAATATCATCCAGTTGGTATTCCCTATATCTTTCTCTCTTCTTCCACCTCCCTCTCTCCTTCTAAAATATATGCATATACCGTAACTATTATCATTTAATCGTTTTAGGATGTCCATATTAGTATCTCTATTTGATTTATGTAAAAGAGAATCCTCCTGCAGTTTACTTGTAAATGTTCAATTGAGCTATCCCCTAGATGAGGAAAAGAGTACATAGAGCTAGTGTTATGTGCACTAAGGCATTTGGTCAGTCTAAGCATAAGGATTATGCTAGGTTGCTGCCTGTGACTTCAAATGTAACTCTGCAATGCTTGTGAAATACTCTGAATGCCGCAGAAGAAAATGATCCTGACATTTGTCTGAGATTATCAATTAACGAATGATATGCCTGCACTTAGCAGCTAACCCATGTAGTGTAGACTGTTTGGTGATGGTGGGGGGGATTCATGTAGGTGTCTTTTGTATGTTTCCCCTTTGCATTATTCTATAATGTATTTTAATTCATGCAGCTTTATAGTGCCTCATTTTGTTTAGTTGTGTCTTGCCTGTCCTTTGGATTGCTGCATTGGTGTCAGTGGAACTTGGGGTTTTGGGGTTGCAACTTGTCCTTATAATTTGTATTGGAGAGAATTTGCAAATTATTTATGATATGCATATCTCTGATCATTATAATGAGACTTGTAATGTGAAATTCTTTCAAAATAACCAGACATTATTTTGAAACATTTAAATCAAAGGACATCCTGTAAAAGTGGCAATCATGTTCATCTGACAGTCATCCCCTTTTTGTGATATTAAGCCTGCCTGATGATATAATAAATAAAGGGGCCTTATTTACTGCAGGAACACATTTGTGATCTGCATACAGATACAGCTGTATTTTATTTTATAAACTGGTGAAGTACTCTTACCCTGTTCCAGTTTTTATAACTTGCTCTGTTTCCTTTGGACGTTTTAACGATAGTCTAAAACAAGGAGGACTTGGATGTCAAAGGAACATTTAAACAGAAGCTCTTGTTCCAGTGATATTCCTCTTATGCATTTTTAATATTACATCAGAATGTCATGGCTATATCCTCAGCTGAGGCAGAATAGATTGTGAAATGCAGGCTGTGACTAATCCCTTTCTGCTGTCACTGCTTATTAGCTCAGATATGGTTTGTGGCCGCTTGTACTACTTTCCAACATGTGGCTGAAAGGTTAGGGTATTTTGTGACAAGTTGCTCCAAATACGCATGTATAGGTTTCAATAGACTCTTTCTCTTTCAAGGAAACATTACTGCAGATCCTTAAAATGTCCTATTGCTCTCGTTCAGTATGCTGACAGACCTGAGTTGTGATCAGGGATCTGCAGTTTTTAACTGGCCTTGATAACAAGCTCATTGGATTCTCATGTTGCCTAGGGAAATTTGCGGGATCAATAAACACTCAGAAAGTAGGGCTGTTTGCTTCTTTTTAAGTATCTTCTGTAGATGAGTGTATTGTGAGGAATAGAATGAGAAAAGTCCTTGACTGTCCTTGACAGTCCTTGATGCTTTCTTTGCTTTTGCCCAACCAAAAAGTGGCAACTTTACCAGTCTACTTGTTCACCTGTATTCAGGACTTAGCAAGTATCCTTTGGTGGGTCTAGGACTTGCTTTTACTTAGGATTCTCCCCCCCCCCCCCCCCAATTCACAGTTTAGCAGACCCTTCTTATCCATAGGAGTTTGGTTCTAGCCTCCCTGTGGATGAGGAAAAATGTGAATGCTCAAGCCCCATATTATTCAGTGAGCAGTGATGTGTGTGCTTCCATGTCACCATGTCCATGAACATGCGCTGCCATTGAATATGGAGTGTGGTGAGCCGTGGATGCTCCAATCCACAAATAGCTAGCCCACTGATGCAGCAGGCCCACTATACATACATGTGAGAATACTGAAGTTGAATGATCTAGGGAGGTCTGTTAGTTGAGATTTATATTTGCAAGGTAATTTAGAGCATCTGCTTATATCTGTTTTTGCTTATCCAACTCCTGCATCTCCTGGACTTACAGCGTCACACTCAAATCAGAGGTTAGCACACTTATTGATGGGGCAGAACCTGTGGACTTCAGCTTGCATCACATTCCTCTCCAGTGAAGTTGAAGGCTTTCATGGCTGGTGTTTTCTGTGGCTTTTCTGGGCTATGTGGCTGCGTTCTGGAAGAGTTTATTCTTGACGTTTCTCCTGCATCTGTGGCTGACATCTTCAGAGATGCCATCCACAGAAGCAGGCAAAACATCAGGAATAAACTCTTCCACAATGCGGCCACATAGCCCAGAAAACCCACAAACCCATCTCCTTTCCCCCCTTCCTAGCTTTGTCACACTAGCTTACAATGTTGTTGGAATTATGCACATTACTAACCAGGACTGCATTTGAGCCATGTTTTGCAAGAAGATGTCAACCTGTGATTTGGCACTTTATGTACAGTACCGCTAACCACAGTTTACCAGGCTTAGATGCTACTGCAGAATTAGACATTCATGTCTTGTGCTAGGGAGAAGGATGCCTTGAGTTTGCTTGTTCACATACAAAATGCAAATAGCTGTGGTGGAAGAGAAGGTTAAGTCTGAAGAGGCTAGGTTTTTTCCTCCCTCAGTTCTATCTTTACAACCTTTGTGATTTATTGCAGCCATCATTTTAAAAATATCTTTAGTAATCAGTAGCATATATCCTTTTTGTAAAAGTGTAGTTCATGTGCCTCAGGAAATATTCAACCTTCTGTGTTTGTAAGCCTTCCCTTCCACTTATGTGGGCATCAGAACTGGCCTATGATGAGAAAATATGCAAGCAATAAAAAAGTGTTTGGATTAGTAATTGGCTTGCTAGTGATGTGAGAAAGATTGCAGGTTTTACAGTATGAATATAACCTTGAATTTCTCAGCTATTTGTCAGTCTATATGTTCCTGTGAAATCGTCTTTTGGGAGAACGGAGGCCTGTGTGGAGATGTCTCAGAATGGAATTACTTTTCAAACGCATTCGGAGGATGTTAGTTCTTGAATGACGTTTGTATTTTAACCTATACAGTTATCAGGAGGAAAACCAAAGAAGAATGGAAAGTGGGACAAAAGCCTGGAACTTGAATTTGCTTTAACTTCTTAGAACAAAGTGTTGGAAAGAGATTTGTTTTTGTCAATATGTCTGCAACACGCTTTGATTTTGATTTATCTTATATAACATCTAAAACACGGAGGGATTTAGGTTGTAAAAGCTGAACAACTTGTAAAAAAATACGCCGCTTCAGAATAATATATGGTTTCATTTCTGTCCAGGGGAAATTTGCTTTTGTCGCTAAAGACTGCCCCGGGTTTTTGAAAGGTTGCTGTTGATGATTTCTGTTTCCTCTAAACAAATGGGTGATGAATGCAAACTTTGACATAACCTTTGTGGTTGAATTGCAGACTGACTCCATGATGCAAGTGCTTTAGACAAGGTACAGTGAAGCCTCATACAAGCCAGTTCACAGAATGTCAGTCTGATTAGGCAAAGAGGGTGGTTTGTCTTACAAATGACTTCTAACGTGCAAACATTAATGATATGAATGATGTACTTTTGACATCAGAGACTGATTTTATTTTCCCCCTCATTCTAGGTTTCTCTTAAGGACAAACAGTGTGGTGTTGCATGCAGGCTTTAGTAGTAGAGCGCAACTGACTACCATGTGCTAGGATACGAAGTTTGTGGATTCTTTTACTCGTGCTTCTGGATTATAAAGAAGGAAACCGTTAAAATGGGGAGGAAGAAAATACAGATCACAAGAATAATGGATGAACGGAACAGACAGGTAAGAAATGGTGCTTTCTTGAGGGTTTAGTCAAATAATATAAAAGTGAGCAATTCACTTTTTAAAAAAGCGATACCTGTTAACTTGTACATTTTCCCAAGCTCTGTTCCTTCCATTTACCTTTGTCCTGTGAACAAATCTTTGATTATATAAAATTCTAGAAATACTGTGTTGAAGAAGCTAGTTAAGCATCTGTCGATAAATGTGGAGGAGATGGATTGAAAGAGGTCTGAGAACATTTTAGGGGGTTTAAAGAGGCCTGCCATAATTTAGGGTATGAGGATTTATTTTATTTTCATGCTTTCTTACAGTGAATTTCTGATATTCACGCACACTGGATTTATCCTTGTCATAGGTGATAGTGATTGTTGTTGTGTGCCTCCAAGTCATTTCTGACCTCTGGCAACCCTAAGGTGAACCTATGATGGGTTTTTGTCACAAGATTTGTTCAAAGGACATTTGTCATTGACTTCCCTTTGAGGTTGAGAGCATGTGACTTGCCTGAGGTCACCCATTGGGTTTCATGGACAAGCAGGAAATTGAACTTTGGTCTCCTGACTCATAGTCCAGTAGTCAGACTGCTCTTTATGGCAGTTTTGGCTCTTTGGTAATCATGTCATTATGATGTTGCCTGCAGACATGAAGTCTTTTACTGTATGTCTGGCTAGATTTGAAGACTTTAGTAAAAGCTGTTACCATCCCAGTTTTGTTGGTGGAAGCAGTAATAAAAAGTCAATCAGAAACTAGCTTATTTGATGCAGTGTAGTTCCTTGTTCCACTAAGGATCCGAGTCTTCTTCATCCCCTTTTTTGCTTGTGGCGTGTGTTCTAGATTGTAAGCCTGCAGGCAGGATCTGGCTTAGCTTTTATTGAACTGGGAGCTTT
Organism: Sceloporus undulatus; assembly: GCF_019175285.1. Lineage (NCBI taxonomy): Eukaryota > Metazoa > Chordata > Lepidosauria > Squamata > Phrynosomatidae > Sceloporus > Sceloporus undulatus. The sequence goes on along the minus strand of NC_056527.1, from coordinate 165,307,830 downwards.
TTGCTTAAAGAGCAGGTTAGAAACATTCTTAAATTAAAAGAAATTATTACCTTGCTGAAAATATAATTTAATGGCATCTGGCTCCATATACTCCTTGGCTGACAAGAAAAGTGTGGTTGTTAGTTTGTAGACCATTTGTTCTTTTAGAATTACAACAAAGTAGTGTGGTTTGTGATGTGGCAAGATCAAACAAAGAAATCTTTGACAGCGCAGGCATGAAAACTACCATTTGTTGTTGTTAAGCATCCTTGAGTTTCTCTCAACCCATGGTGACCCTGTGAATGCGACATCTCCAAGACCTCTTGTCCTCCACTGTTCTGCTTCATTCTTGTAAAGTCATATTTGTGACATCCTTAATAGAGTCCGTCCATCTAGCATGCAGCCTTCCTTTCTTTCTACTTCTCTTCACCTTTCCTAGCATTATTTTCCCCATCTCATGATGTGTCCAAAGTATGACAGCCTCAGTTTTGTCATCTTGGCTTCCAGGGAGATTTCTGACTTGATCTGCTCTAGGACCCAGTTGTTTGTCTTTTTGGCTGTCCACTGGTTGATTAATTTCCACAGTTAAAACATCTGACTAAACCTAGGTCAGAAAGCCTATAGCAACGCCTTGCATATTCTCAACAAGTTTGTTGAGAAAAGGAATAGTACTCTTTATATATACTGTAACATGGCCAACCTAGCAGTTTGAAAGCATGCAAATGCAGGTAGATAGATAGGTACCACTTCGGTAGGAAGGTAATAGTGTTGACCATGGTCTCATCTTTGGACAACGCTGACTCTTCGGTTACAACTAGACATTCACCTCAAGGGAAAACCTTTACCTTTTTAACATGGTTACCATATATTTCCTTCTTTTGAGAGCTGTAGCATTAGTACAGTCATTTTATAAGCTTTTTTCTGCAGTAACTACACAGTGAAGAAAATCTTTAAATGCTTCCCTTCAGATAGGATTATACCTAAACTCAGTGTGCTGTATACAGAGTGACTGATACTCCGGGGATTATAATTAACAGGAGGCTGGCATTGTAGTAGTAATTAGGAACTCTTATCTGTTTGAATAAGCTGTAGGCCATTTATATAATTGAGCTAGACTGAATAAAGGGTTGTAAACTGGCTATCAAAGGGAAACCAATGTCAGCAGCATCAAATAGTCTCCTTTGTTATCAGTAAAGAAATGACATGGGAAATGCAATTTACTTGTTCGCATGAATGAAGAGTATGAAATCATTTTGCCACATGCAGAACTTTAAATTTCTAAACAGATCCTTCAACTGTTGACTGACTTAATAAAATACTGAGACAAATCTCAGGCTTAATGAGAATACCAAAGTTAGAGTTGTCTTCTCTGTTCCAGATATTATGGTTATGCCAATGGTGAAATTGCAGTGGACACTATAAGAGAGACTTGCCCAGAGAGTTGTAGTGCATTTCAAAGCCATCTTCTTCACACATACCTATAAAATGTGTGGGATACTAAAATATAGATTGAGTCCCTCTTACCCGAATGTCTAGGACCAGAGGTATTTTGGATGTTTTTTGGATTTTAAAATACCTATATTTGCATATATATACATACTGGATTATCTTGGCAATGTGATCCAAGTCTAAACACATTCATTTATGTTTCATTGACCCCTTAAACACAACAACAACAACAATAATAATTTTATTTATTTATAGCCCGCCCAATCGCAAGGAATCCGGGCGGATTACAGCAGTAAAAATACAGAGAGTACAATAAAATAAAAAACAATAAAATAAGATAAAAGAGAGTGATATAAATCACAGAATTCACAGCTAGACCTGATGGAACTGGGCCTGTCTTTTCCACTCCCTCCTGGGTCTAATGATGACAGTAAGTACGGAGGAGGGAGGGTTCTTCTTGAGGCAAGAATTTTATTTTAATTAATTTTAATTTAATTCTTCTCATTAAATTTAAGAGAAGAATTGGTGGACAGAGCGACGTAAGTCACAGTAAACAGGGAGAGGAACTTGGTAGGGAAGGCCTGCCGGAAGAGACCCATCTTAAGAGCCTTCTTAAAGGCTGTAAGAGTAGAAATGCCGTGGGTCTCCTTCGGCAGGTCATTCCGTAGCTACAAAGCCTGAAGGTAATTTTATACAATATTTTTTAATAAGTTTGTGTGTGAGACAAAATTTGTGTACGTTGAACCATCAGAAAGAACAGGCGTCACTGTCTCAGCCACCCATAAAAAAGGTCTTGGTTAACTTTTTGGAATATTTTGGATTTTGAAATTCCAGATAAGGGAGACTCAACCTGTAATCTTGGGAACCCCTCAGCTATATATGCGAAGGTGCAGCTTCTTTGGATCATCACTATACAGGTTTATAAATCTTTCATCTGCGCAATACAGGTGTTCTTGTTTGCTTTTCTTTCTCATAACACTTGGATTTCAGATGCTTTCCTTTGGTGGCCACTGTCCTTTGAGGTGGGGCAGTTATCAGCGTCCTCCTTAAAATGTGATGTCTAGAACTAGATACAGTATTCCCAGATGCAGCCTGGCAAGTGCAGAAAAGAGTGTTAAAACAGATTGCATCAAGTCCAACTTCTAGTCATGCTGGAATACTGAACAGAAACCTTACTGAGAGATGCTCATTCAACCTCTGCTTGTTGTTGTTAATTTCTATCAAGATGGCTTTGACTTATGGTGACCATATGAATAAGAGACCGTCAAGAGACCTTGTCATCAACAGATCCTGCAGATGGACATTCTTGATACAAACCATAAGTTGTCAGAACCTCTCTTTAGGGCAAAGAGGTATTCTGTTATGATCAAATTGGGTGCAAAGACTCCTGAGCTCATTAAAGGAAGGAGTGAAAACATCTCTGAGGTTTTCAGCAACGTGTGGACATAGAAACAGAGGAGACATTTCTGTAAATGATCTGGTCTGCCGTGCAAAGCAAAGGAGAAAATAGGGAAAGGAGGAGGCCTATTGTGGAAATGTCAGACTTCTCAAGTAACAGAATTGTGCTCCAGTTTGATTTATAGCCACGCTAGACAATGCGGGCATAGCTTGCTTTAGAGTGCTTTGCTAATGCAACGCTTGCCATTATATTCATGTTTATTGTTTTTGGTGCTTGCCTTGTTCTTAAGGCCATCTGTGGCCATGGCCATTTTGTTACCTGGGCTCAGTAACATGTTTTTAGGCCTTTATAGGCACTGGCATGTGAGGAAAAAGGCTGTGGTTCTCTTTAAGGTGATATTTGCTTTCTAACAGTAATCTAGAATTTAACTCACTGTGTTAGTGATGTATGCCTGCTTTTTTTTAAAGTATGAAGCACCGAAGGCTGCAATGGTGAGGGGCTGGATAGTAACATTAACAGGTCTCAATATCTTCTACTTTGGCATTAAACAGAATATTATTTAGAGAGTCTCTTTGATTTGATTCTATTTCTTTTTGCTGCTACTGAGAGCAGGTGTCGGGTTTAAAAATAATATATCTTGTTTTCTGGTGTAAAAATACTGACCCTTTCCACTTGTTCTTCATGATACTCTACAGCAAATATGTATAACAGCAACCATTTTGATCTTCAGATACGACTTCATTATATGGAGCTCTAGTGCAAGTAGTCTAATGGAAAAACCAATTCTATCTGATCTCAGAGTAGTACTACTGTTGTGTTGACCTCATTGTAAAGCTCATTATCTGAATCACATAATTGTTGAATTGAGAACAGTAACTAAATTGTAACTTTTCTGATGGACACTTATATAACTTGTAGAGTCTGTAATGCTCAGAACTGTTAGCATTTTCACCATGAGGTTCATAGTTTGATTTTTTTAAAATAAAAAATTATGTTAAAAGGTATTTTGGCTGCTGACAGAATATTATAATTGGCTTAGAATATATATAGGCAGATTTATTGTTTCCAGAGGAAAATAGAATATTGTAAGTATCTATCTATTTAAATCCATCTTTGGATCTGTTACTTACCTCATTCATTTTCATCCGTTCTGCTGCCTTCCCAAACTGTATGGATAAATTCCTGAATAGTAATTTGTATATTAGATATACTTCAATTCTGTCATTGGCAGGGATCTGCTGGTTTGGCATCTGCAGGTTTCAACATCCTTCCTGTGTCTTGCCATAGAAGACTCTCATCTAGGAATGTGTTCCTAACAGGGCTGTAAGAGTTTCCTCTCTGGATGTGTTGCAGGTTTATGTATTGTATATATATGTGAACTTTAATTGATTTTTGATCCCACTTCTTACACATGTTTGGCCACTGTCCCAGAAGGAAATAAGAATGAGCTCATGGGTAGCTTCAGATAAGGGACAACTTAACATTTCTGTTGCTTGGGGATAGAAATTATGCGGTCCTGCTTGAGCAGTCTGGTTGGTGTCTTCAGTTGTACATATCTACTTTTAAAGTGTAATAGTCTTTAATGATGAGAGACAGTGTGATGTAGTAGTTTGAATTTGAGACTATGACTCTGCAGACCAGGATTGATCCCACTCAGCCATGGAAACCTACTCAGTGACTTTGAGCAAGTCAATTCAGCCTCAGGAGCAGGCAGAGGCATCCTGCCCAACAAATCTTGCCAAGAAAACCCCATGCTGTGGTCTGCCTTAGGGTTGCCATAAGTTGGAAACTACTTGAAGACACACAATAACAACAACAGCCACAACAAGACTTCAATGATGGCTAACACTGATTTAAATTATTTTCTCACTTCCTTCAATGATGTGTGTTTTTAAGGCAAAGGGTAGTATCAAAGCTATGTTGTTGTTTGCATAGCCAAATACCAGATCTGCTGTATGAGATTATAGGCAAGAAGAAAACTATTTCCTCTTATATAAATTGTTTTGTTTTGCAGTCTACAGATTTGCACAGCCAGTGAGATTAACTGAAAGGAGGTTAAAATCTATTGGGCTTCAGCCTTCGAACACAACTCTTATCAGTTTATTTCCTGCTTCAAATACTATTTCTCCATCCTGAGCCATGCTGACCTTGTTGTACTGTATGTCCAGATTTGGTTAACTAGAGTATTCATAGTGAGCTTTAATGATGAGAGCTTTGGATCTATCTGCCTGGCTTTCTCATAGCATCAGATTGTGGCTAGTTAAAGGCATAAAGGTGGGATTCATAGTGATGACAAAGAGTAGGTGGTGAAAGCAAAGGGATCCTCATATCCTGGATTGTGTCTTTGGCCTTCTTATTGGTAACCCACCTAGAGCACAGCATGAATGTTCTTGGAAGTAGTTAGCACCGGAAGGTGCCAACACCTTCCCCATGGGTAACCCTTTGTGTAGTTCTTCACAACTAGGAGAAATAATACTGCCTAGCTGGTTAAAAACTTTTCATCACCTGATGAGATGCCTTTTTGATAAAAAATATATTGCCTTGACATCAGTGTTTCACAAACTGTATGTTTTGTTTCCCTGCTGAGTCTTCCTTCCAAGTGTATACATGAATGACTCAAGAAGCTGTAGCCAGGACATACCTGTGTTACAGCCAGTATGGTTTTGGAGGACAGATGGTACACTTGTAAATTCTGTTGTATTGATTGAAAAATAACAGCTCTGTGTTTTATTGGGTTTCTTTATGTGGGTGCAGAATAGTAGAAGTTTCCCAAGTAAGTGATATCATGATGAAAATAATACTTTGCCTATTTCTCTTCTTGAATATTTTGGAATCCTTCCAGGAAGGTGAGCACAGTTCTGCCACATGGAAGGCAGCTTTGAAACAAGCCACATTTTCAAATGCAACTTTTGATACCATGTCAACCTGTGCTGTTTTTGAAGGAGGAAGGTTAAAAATCCCAGCGTACATATTAAATCCTTGTGTGTCTTATGAACGTTCGTTCAAGTTGCCTGTCGACCTATGACCACCCCATGAATTTTCTTAGGCAAGGGATAGTCAGAGGTGATTCTGCCAGTTCCATCCTCTGAAATATAACCTACAGGACCTGGTATTCATTGGTAGTCTCCCATCCAAAATCATAGCAATATATGTGCCCCCCCCCAAATAATAATTGCAAAATCCTATTTCTGAAAACATGCACAACTTAAACCTGTCTCCTCTATTATGTTTAAAGCTTGTCAAGTTGGAACAAGTACACACTGAATGATGATCGATTGCTGTCTGAGAATATTCTCTGGATTTTCTAAAAAGCCTTTAACCCTTTCCTTTCTCTTGTATAGGTGACCTTCACAAAAAGGAAGTTTGGATTAATGAAGAAAGCCTATGAACTGAGTGTGCTTTGTGACTGTGAAATAGCACTCATCATTTTTAACAGTTCTAACAAACTCTTTCAGTATGCAAGCACGGATATGGACAAAGTTCTACTCAAATACACAGAGTACAATGAACCGCATGAGAGCAGAACCAACTCAGATATCGTTGAGGTAACAAATTGTAATAATGAATTAATCTTACCTCCCTTAGTTCTGTTAACTCAGTTATGCCACTGTACATTAATGAAAGTAATTATCACTGATCTTATATGTAAAATTATCTGAAGTGCTCAGGATAGATATCAGGTGGCTGCCTCTGAAACAACCTCTACCTAAGTCACAAAGTTAGCCCTTAAAATACTTTTTTTCTGAAAAGTTATGTTTTCTGTAGCTTATAGATGTGTGTATTTTAGGAAAAGAGAGAGGTTTTGTTGGTAGTGTTTTCACCTGTGTGTAGGAATAATGATGCCCATTTGCTCTGATATTTTAACTTCTACTTAAAGACAGCACATAAATTGAAGACTGGACATAATGGGAAGACAGACAAATTTTGTGTGTTTAATTCTGATGTAACAGGAGAGGACATCTGGGTAGTTCCCTTATTGTAGCGACATGCTTTTTGTATTGAAATGGACACAACCATTTAAACATTGCTTCCATATGTATTTGCCTCCCCAACCTGGCTAGAATAAAAGTGGAATAGGTTTATTGTAAATAAATGTGGAAAGTTAAACATGTTCATAATTACATGTGTTCTTTATAAAATCAGAGTTGTTCTTCTGATATGAATATAGCGTTTTATAACCATTTGAAAAGGGAAAGAGTTAAAAAAAAAGAAGCAAGGTTCTGACAGAAGTGCTTTCTTTACTTATATTTGGAATATCTTTACATGCACCAGAGTAAGTTTACCGGTCAGTTTGCTCTATTTTCTAAATAGTCAGGATCCCTTTTTAGGGGGGAAATTGGGGTTGGGATAGGGCATAGGAAGGAGGAGACAATTATCGTGACATACATACCTGTTCCAGCAAATTAGAGAGAGTGGATGGAAATGAAAATAAATTGCAACACGGTATATTGACCTTCAGCAAACCTTATATTAGGTAATTGTATAGCTATATTTCACAGCTTGTGGCTCTGTGCCAGCATTGGGAGCACACTTGGATCTGGCAAAGAGGTGAGCCTCACAAATGTGACAAGAAGGACTTCATAGAGTGCAGTGGGTCATGCCAAGGGTATTTGGGATGCTGGCAGCATTGAACAAGGCATAGAAAAACACTGTTTTGGGAGTCCTACTACTTTACATCCTAGAGGTCAAATGGTTTCAGCATCCAGAGGAAAAGGATGACAGGAACAGGCTTTACTAGTAGCAGTGTTCTCAATAGTTTCTCCAGCAGGTATTGCTGGAAGCATCTGCTTCGCTTATCCCTGACTTGTCCCTGAATCAGGACATTAATGTCAGTGGCTGTGGCCAGGTCTGTTTTCTCAAGTGTTGAGTTTGTTAATTTTATCAAACTCAAGTATCATTCTCAATTATAATGTATTTTTTATCTTTGTGCGTTTATACTTGATGCTGAGTTGTACGATGCATTTAAGAAGAATGTTGCAAAGCTATGTTTACAGTTTAGTTTTATTCTTGGAGAGTAGTAATAGAATGTGGGAGCTCTGAAATTACATGTCATTCCCTTCAAGTTTTGTCCTTTGATTCAGTGCAACTCCCTCATTAATTTAAAGTGACACAGTTCAGGCAGTTGTCTGAAACGTGACCTACCTTTCTTGTTTGTCCTGTGCTACTCTAAATTGGATCTTTGCTAGTTACACACATGGGAGGGAGAACATTTCCAGGTCTTTACAAAAATCGGAGGTACAATGTGAAATGTTGAAATAGACACTCAGCTTTACTGGTTCTCAAGCTTCATAAGCGAAGACACTACTAAGCAGCTTGCCTTTAATATTGACAAGACTTGGGGTTCTGTTCTATTTATTTCTCTTGTTTATGGTCTGTCTTGGCTACAGATATATAGATATACTTCAGGTAATGAAGTCGATAAGTTCCTGGGCATTGCTACTTTAACAGAAGATGTAGTACCAGAGGTAGCATGGAAAGAATAGAGATACTATATACAGTGGTACCCCGGGATACGAATGCGCCGCCTTACGAAATTTCCGGGTTACGAAAAAAATCAATTGAAAAAAACTGTTCCGGGTTACGAAGGTTATTTCGGGTTACGAAAAAAATTTTGGTGCTTTTCGGCGCTTTTTCGCACCAAATCGCGGCTTTTCCCCATTAGCGCCTATGGGTTTTCGGCTTGCGAAAGCTTTTCGGGTTACGAACGCGGCGGCGGAACGAATTAAATTCGTAACCCGGGGTACCACTGTACAGTTAACCCTCCTTATCCATTAATTTTTTATCCACAGAAACAAGCATCCATGGCTTAAAAATATTTTTTAAAAAGTATACATTCCTAATAACAAACCTTGATTTTACTATTTTATATAAGGGACACCATTTTGCTATGCCGTTGTATTTAATGAGACTTGAGCATCCATGGAGTTTGTTATCCATGGGGGATCCTGGAACCAAATCCCAGTGGATAACAAGGGCCCACTGTATACTCATGTATAAGTTTAGAAATGTTAGTCAGAAAACCATCCCCCAAAACCTGGGTTGACATATCCGTGAGTCAGTATAAATACTGTACATTGGCTCCTATCAAAAAGAAAAAAGAATAATCCCCTTCTCTGTGACACCCCTCTCACTCTCTATATTCTTGCTGCTGCTGTCCTGCTTCTGTCCTTTTTGAATGTCTGGACAGGAAAATAGTGACGACAGCTCTTTGGTTCATCATCATTATCACCCATCATATTTATTTGTATCCCGCCCTTTTCCCAGAACTGGGACTGCTTCCTCTCAAAGGAGCACCCAGAGAGTAGAGTGGGATGGTGCTTCTTTTAGGTTCTCCCAAGGGGGACTATGTTCTTACTGTCTGCATCTCAACTTAAGGAATGGAATGGTTCCTAGATAGAGGGTAAGACAAAAACGGCTTTGCATACATAAAAAGTCATTGAAACAGAAGCTTCTTTATCTGAGGCTTTGTCAACTGAGGATCTTGTTGAATCATCTAGTCTCTTCAAGGCCCAACCATGGATGATGGTCAGCCAGATAGCTGTATCTTCCTCTCGATGGATTGTCCACTGATGAATTTATTCACTTCAGCTTCTGCAGCTGCAATAGGATGTGATAGGGTTGATTCAAAACACACAGTTAGTATTAGCTTCTGTTGTCTTCAACAGCCGAGGAACTGGGCAGGAATCTTTATGGATCCCATAAGTTGTGTGCATCTGTAATAGCCGTTGAGTAACTTCTCATGTATTGAAACAGGCATGATTTGTTTTCAAAACATAACTTGGCAGGAAGGCAATGGACTGTTTTCATTATGCAATAGTGTGTGTGTTATAGGGAGTGGAGGATTTTAATGATACACTTTGGTGTTGGTATTGAAAGAATGGATACATCTAGAAATACGTCGAGAGCCAACTTGATGTAATGGTTTGAGCGTTGGGACTGCAACTCTGGAGACCAGGTTTCAGTTTTCTGCTCACCCATGGAAACCCACTGGATAATGTTGGGCAAGTCACATTCTCTCAACCTCAGAGGAAGGCAAAGGCAATCTCTCCCTGGACAAATCATGTCAAGAAAATCCCATGATAGGTTTGCCTTAGGCTCACTGTATGCCAGAAGTGATATGAAAGCACGCAACAATGAGAAATACTTCATAGCCATGTATTGTCACTTGGTATTGCCCATGTTTTGACAAATGGCAAACTTTCAGAAGCAAGATTGTTTTTAAATAATATAATAGCTTCATCACAATGAAGATCTACTGTTTGCTTCTTAAGTTACTTGTTGCAGCAAATCCTATTTTAATGTATTTGCCTCCAGAAAAATGGAAAGTACAGAGTATTTCCCCATGTCCTTTGAAACTGGTTCTGCAGAAGTGGAAGCATTGTAATCCTGACTGTGAAAGCTACTTTGGGTTTTTGTTTTGTTTTGGTGGCCCAGATTCAAAGAGCTGCCTCATTTGTACTTAGGGGCCTGTTCCACACCCACTGTGTGTGTGTTTATGTGATATTTATAAAGAGCGAATCTCTAGGCTATGTTGTAAACTACTTTTGAACCAACCATACTTACCTTTTCCATGCCAGGTTATTCCAGTTTTGGAAGAGATTTGGGAAGGACAGTTCTGCACATTTGGTAGATACTTTACGAGGGCAAAACTGGGCATTGTGGTGACTTGACATGAGGAGAGGTTGGGCATGATAGTTGGCTTCAATGTGAAAGGGATTTAAGAAATAGAGATTTTTAAAAAGGAGTTCATATACCCATTGATATGTTGTATATAATGATATTTTTATGTTTGAAAACAGTAACATAAACACACATTTGTACTGTATTTGTGAAGCTGGAAAGAGAAATGGCAGGAATCTACACCTGCCATTTCACAGTTCCTTGATATCTCTTCAGCCTCATTAAGTCTCACTGTCTATATGCAAAGACAAGCATCCCAAAATACAGAGCATTTCTGGTCCCAAGCATTTTGAATAAGGGATACTCAACCTGTAGTGTGAATGCTCAGACCCTACAGTGTTGTTTTTGGAAGAGTTATATTTGACCACCATTTGGGGCCTTGACAGAATTCAGCCTTGAACTGCTGTGTTATTCCTGATGTTAAAATAACTGTTTATTATGCGTTTTCTTTCCTTTTAGCTCTCCCATTAAATTAACACATAGTAAAAGCTGAAAGAATAAAATCTTCACATAGTGATGAGCTTATATAAGATTGACACACTGGGAAATACGACAACAGTTTACATAATTTTTTGGCTGACTAATAAGGGGTATCTGTGTATGTGCACCTCTCTCCCTCCTTTCTCTCTCTTTTTTTAACCTCTTAAGCTTACTGATTCATTAATTCATATTTTTTCCATGCAGTCATTCATTCATTGCAGTTACAGCCAGCTCTTCTAGTAGGTTGCTGTGAGCGACCTGCATGTAGTTTTTAGCTGGCTTTAATCTCGCACAACCATGAGTTTGCAAGCACTTAGAAGTAGAAAATATAGTGGAAGGCAGAACAGCATGGAAACATGCTCCAGATATGAGGGCTTAGTTCACATTCTCCCTGAGTTTGAGGTGGACCTCAAAGGCACTTAGATATTGTGTGAAGGAGGGATAACATGAATGCCACATTGAGCTTCAGAGGCACACTGAAAGAAAGGGATTTTACTGCTTTCAGATTGCATCTGACATCTCAGCTGTTCTCCAAAATTTCTTTAAAATGATGGCAAATGGTTGACGGAGTATGATAGCAAGTTCCTTCAGTTTTCTGGAATGCACTAAATAAGAGCACTAAACTACATCTCCCTGTTAATGCCATCCGCTTTCTTTTTAGATTCAGTTCCTGAGTAAAACATTATATAATTTATCTCACTCAAAATACCTCATTCCCGTGCTCTTTAGTTCTTTCACTCCAATTATTGTAATGTTTATACGTTCCATTTCTTATTTTACTATGTCTTAGCTTCCCTTGATTCATGCTTTTCATTTTCCATGTTCCTGTAATATGTGTCGTGCAGCTTTGGACTTCCTTTTTGCTTCTGAGCACATCAATGGCTGAACGTCGTTTTGTTGAGTCCAGTTGCATCATTAGCCCCAATGCTACTCATCGTTGTCCTCTGCTCTACCCCAGTAACTAATTAAGTACCATCTGACTTGGGGGGATCTCATTTTCTGGCACTACCTCTTGTTTCAATTTTGGATTATTTCATTCAAATTTCATTATAAAAGATCTTACAAAGGAGATTTACTGTGCTTCTCTCAGCAAAGTACTAGCAAGCATTAGCTGGGGTTCCACTGTTGCTTTCTCCAAGAGATCCTCTGCCAGCATCACTCTACACCACTGCTGCTGTTTGAGTATTGCTCCTCAGCAAAAGCTTGTCTGACATGGGAGACAGTATGCTGTCATCAGTATAGTCTCTTGCCCCACAGAAGCATGTGATCCCACCACCATGGAAAGTAGTGCCTTTGGTGGATACCATGGGGCACCGAAAAGAAATGGATCTGAGAGCAAATCAGACCTGAATCATCACTTGAAGCCAAAAGGATGAAATTGAGGCTATCATGCTTTGGACACACCATGACACGATATGACTACTTTGGAACTTAGTTTTTAAAACACATTGTGAAGTGGAAGACAGTTGGAAAAAAGGAAGACCACATTACAGATGAATTGACTCAACATAATAAGCCACAGCCCTGAGCTTGCAAAACTTGGGCAGGCAACTCACGACTCAGGCACATGCAGTCGTCTCCTTCATAGGGTCACCATACATTGAAGCCGACTTGATGACAGGTTGCAGCAGCAACAACACATAGCAGGCTGACCTTGCCTTTTGTCTAGAATACCATTTGTAAATAATAGATTTAATTTTTGGATGTATGAACCTTCTCTTCTTTTTTCCCCCCAGCAGGAGTTATCTAACATTGTTGCCTGTGGAAAAAAATTGCGTAGTGTGGCATGTCTCCCACAGATTCTGTCCAGCCTTGTTTAAAGATTACAGCATTCCACTTGTGCTTCCCATGACATGCAAGAGTAAAAGTTTTACTCTTACAGTACTTGATAGTGATAAAATAAGTGGTACTCTTATCAGAGGAAGGGCCGCAAAGGGACGTTTCTATTTGTGAGATTAGGAAGCCAAACTTCTTGACATCCGCACAGACTTGGACTTATTTATCAGAAATGGGAGACTGTAGCTTTAAGCCGTCTCAAACGTGGCAAGAACCTGCTTTAGAATGAAGGTTTCCAGAATCTAGTGGGAGATAATGAAAGCTTTTCTGTCTTCCTGAGTCAAGGCAGGGTTAATTCCATTCTTAAAATAACTATTACAAAGAGGTCAAATATCCTTCTGTTCCTAGCTTAGAAGTTAAACTTCAGACTGATGGGATGAACTCATTTCCAGCTCTTTTTCTGTGAAGATTTTTCTGGTGAGGCTCTTAATTGAATGTTCAAACCTGCCTTGGATTCCAGTATATCTTTGGAGACACAGACAGGTTGAAGTGTGTCTTGAATATTCAAGCACATTGCTGTAGCATAGGTCTAGTTCTTTTCTTCTATATATTAAAGATAAATACTTTCCAATTCCTTATTTTAAAGGCATGCATGTGGCAAGCAGTGTTGGGCAAAAAGTGTGTGTTATGGTATGAATGCCATAAGCTTCCTGAATCTATTTATAGTATTCAATAATTTTATAAAGGTTAAATGTAATCCAGACTGTAATGTTAGCATTTTCCCTGCTGATACTTGAGGTAGAAGACTGGCAGGCTAGCCTTGTTGAAGGTTTGGGAGGGTTAACAGCTTTCGGAACCTTGGAGAGCAGGGCCATGTATGGTTAAGTCCATATAAGTATCCACCTGATTGGATAGACAGCAGCGATAAGTGCTGTGACAGGTGTTGGCAAAAACTACACCTGTTTTTCCCTCTGTATGCTTAGTGGGAGTTCCAGGCACTGTATGTGGGACATACAATGCCATGACAAGTAACCTGAGAAGGAATTACAACTTAATGGTACCTTGTGATCCTTACCCAATTTGATTCCGTTATTGCGCTTAAATGTATCATGACATCGAATCCTTATAATTGTTATGGAAATATAGTTGACTCACATTGTTGTCTCGTTCCATTCGTTAGTCTTTTCCTCAGGAAATACATTTAGTGCAGGTGAATTTCTAGCTCAAAGTTACGTTTAAATTCCAGCTGTCATTTGCATATTAGTGTCATTTTTTGGTACAAAAACTTCCAAGATACTGAAGGAAATAGTTATCAACAACTGCTGTTGCTGAGAACTTGCAGTGATCACAAGCCACAGAGGAATCTTTTATCTGTGAAGATTTCCTTGGGAAATTTAGAGTGCAGCTCCTCCTTCAGCATTTATAAGATCTGAACAGTTTGGCTGAAAGCCTGTCTCACAGCAAAATGCTATGAGTGTTAATTTCAGAGGTGGTTGGAGTAGAAATGATCTGATCCTTCTGGAAACTCTGGATGGTTCTTCATTACTTATCAGACTAACACATTTTTGGTTCGTAAAGTAAGGTAGCCAAATTCATAGAATGGTAAGAAACAAGTTATTTGGGTTGAGAACATGCTGTCCCATCATTGAAGTGTAAAATAAAAGTGCCTGTACTTACCCTGATAGCCACCTTACAGGCACTTCTTGGAAGCCATATTTTCCAAACTTTGCATCTCAGACAACCAAGACATTCCCACGTTTTCCTACCCCTCTTTTTTCATCCTGTCATCTTTCTGCTCAGCTTCCTTGCTGTCCATCCTTCTTTAGGCTGCAGCAGCAATGTTGTCAGTCATTCCAAATGTTCCCATTCTTCCTTCCATCACCTCTTGCTTGAATCCCTGTTTTAAATCCTCTTGCCTCAACCTCCTTCAACAGATCCTTGTTTTAAACTCTCACTTCTCTTCAACAGAAATCTTGTTGATCCCTCCAAACACTGCTGTACTTGCTTGCTGAAAAGATAACATCCAAATAATATTTGTTTAAAAAATAATGTCTTGCAAAATTGCAGCCCCCAAGTCGTCCCACATGCCTGAATGTAGCAGCCCTGTCTGCCACAGCTACCTGTCCCTGTTGTAATGTGTTGTGCCACCCTTGGCATCTCCTAAGAATAAAGTCCCAACACAGACAGATCTAGCCATTTTTCTCTTACCTTTATTCCAAGGAAGTCTGAATATCCAGAAAAATAATCTGTGGCTGCATTCTTTTTGCAAACAAAGATTGATGATGGTGGGAAAGCTTTCAGGAAAGCATATGTTGTTACTGTATTCCTATGAAGGAGCTTTGAAAGCTCCCAGAGGCCCCAAGGTTTGTGTCTGTCTGTCTTCAAGTTGCTTGTCAATTTATGGCAACCTCATGAATTTCATAGGGTTTTTGTAGGCAAAGAATACACAGAGATCTGTTTTGCCAGTTCCATGCTCTGAAATATAGCCTACAGCGCTTGGCATTAGATGATTATGAAATAGGGGCGGGGGGAATAGTGTGAGTGTTAAGAGTACTGAAAAGTGGGTCTTCCGTATCGGCAGGGGTTCTGTTCCAGGACACACACACCCCGTGGATGTTCACACCCCATATTATTCAGCGGTGGTGATGTAAACAAGCATGTTTCATTGTGTGCACGTTCATGTCACTGTCATTGAACAATATGGGGCGTAGTGATCTGTAAACATAGACATTTGCAGATTGTCTGCCTGCTGATAGGGAGGGCACACTAGTATGTTTGGAAACCATTCTTTTAGTAATTTTAGATGTGAAAGTGTCCTCTTTATGCAGATTTGCATTTAAAACACAACAACGTTGGCAAATTTAGTATTGTCTGTGTATGAATTTTCCAATTGTATTTCAGACTTTAAGAAAGAAAGGCCTTAATGGTTGTGAGAGCCCTGATGCTGACGATTACTTTGAGCACAGTCCACTATCGGAGGACAGATTCAGCAAACTAAATGAAGATAGTGATTTTATTTTCAAGCGAGGCCCTGTAAGTACTTTTTTTATCTCCTACTTTGTATTTGTTGATTCTTTTTATTAACTTCATTATTTAGGCTCTGAACAAGAAAGAAAACAGAGGGTGCGACAGCCCGGACCCTGACACCTCATATGTGCTCACGCCACATACAGAAGAAAAATATAAAAAAATTAATGAAGAGTTTGATAATATGATGCGGAATCATAAAATCGCAGTGAGTACTGTGGTATGGCTTGTGCTTTTGTTACATGCATGAGAACATTTTACGATACCACCTTAACACCGAAAGTTACAGTATTGGATGGTTATGAGAAATCAAGTATGCAGGCTCTTTAGGTTAGACAGTTTGTAAGGCAGCTGAGAAGCCTTTTATACAGTCAGCTTTCTAACAAGTTCACCTTTCATGAAAAGAAGTTTCTACTCTTCATGAGTATCTGGAAAATATAATACCAAGTACATTTCTATACCGCTTAAAATATAAATGATTTCAGTACAGTGGTACCTCGGGATACGAAATACCCACGTTACAAAATTTCCGGGATACGAAAAAATCCCATAGGAAATAACTGTTCCGGGTTACGAATGTTTTTTCGGGTTACGAAAAAATTTTTGGTGCTTTTCGGCGCTATTTCACACGAAATCGCGGCTTTTCCCCATTAGCGCCTATGGGTTTTCGGCTTACGAAGGCTTTTCGGGTTACGAAAGCGGCCGCGGAACGAATTAATTTCGTAACCCGAGGCACCACTGTACATAGTTCAAATAATGCAAGACTCTGTGTTAACCATTCAGGTCTCTGTATAGGTTTCTCTGGCCCTCATTTTCCTCTAAGAACATAGCCATTTTAGATTTGACCAAATTTCCATCTAGTCCAGGATTCTGTTCCCAGAGTGATTGACTAGGTGCCCATGGGAAACCCACTATTGGGACATGAATAAAATTGTGCTGGTCCCAACAGCTGGTATACAGAGGGATACAACTTATGACACTGGAGGTTGTATTTAATCATCATGACTAGTAACTGATAATAGTTTTACTCTCCACTAAATATAATCACTTGCATCACTTCACCCCACCTCACCCTACATGTTTGTTTATTCTCTCAAAAGATCAGAAGTGTTGATGATGTGTAACTTACCGTTTCTGATAACAGATTGATTTTTTATTTGAGAAATCATGTCCTATATACTTAAAAAACCTTGTTTAATGTACATTAGGACCTCGGTATCTGCGGGGATCCTTTCCGGACCCCCCTTCTCTCACGGATACCAAAATCTGCAGGACCTTAAGTCCCGTTGTCCCAAATGGTGGCTCATGCACTCAGCCACACCACCATTAGCAACAGCCTGTTGTCCCCAATGGTGGTGTGTGTGAGCGGCACACACTACCACTAAGGACAACAGGGGCTGTCCCTAATGGTGGCTCGGCTGTGTGCACATGCTGCCATTGGGCACAACATGGGTTTGCCATCCACCAATGCTTAATTCTGCAGATGGCAAGTTCACAGATAGTGAGGCCCCACTGTATTACACCCCTTGACTCAGAGCCAGGCATAAGAAGTTAACTGGCCTGTGAGTTCCTGGTTTCCATCCCCTGCTTTTTAAGTGTTATATTGGTCATTTACTAGACATCAAATACAGAACCTGATTTTTGAAAAATGGTTGTATGCAGTGGACCTTTCCTGTGCAAGGGGGGTTGGTTCTCCCCCCAGGCTGGGAAAAATGTGGGGTCTCAAGCCTATATAATGGCGGGGGGCATACATTGGATTGACTGACTAAGCGGGTGGCATGTGTGCCCCAGCCATTAGCTAATATGGAGCAGGGTGATCCATGGGAGCTCCAGTCTGCAGATGACTAGCTCACCAATATGGTGGGCCAGCTGTATTTTTAAAAATTAGTAACTTGATTTTCTTTGTTTTGTGTCATCCCAGTTCAGTATTGCACTTTCTCTGTAAATAAACAAAAAGCCTCTGCAATAAGTGGCAGTTCAAAAATATAAATATATTACCAGAGTATGGGGTTTCTTGGCATGGAATAAGGTTTCTTTGAAATAAAATACACAGTTTCTGTGGAATTTGATGGTCTGTAGTCTGGGGTGAATTTGTTCTCTGCTGTTGAATTTTTTGAAAGGGATTGAAATCTCTTAACAGGATTCTTTGGAACATGACAAAATTAAGTTGCCTAGTTTTCTTGGGAGAAATTGCAAGCAATTTGTTCAAAATGGACCAGGTTTAGGACTCTAGGGTTGACTATGGCCTAATCCATTTCCATTTTGTTTGGTCTAGGACTAGTATACAGGAAACACAAAAAATAATTCTGCTCTGAGCAACTTTGCCAGAAATAAGTCCAAGAACAGATAAATTATTGTAGGTATCCATGTGTATTCTTGGGTAGGACTAAACCGGCTCTGTTCTGCAGTTGTTAAAAGTTGTGATATTGAGTGTTTTGCATGGACATAAATTTCCAGGCTTGCTTCCAAGAAAATGTGTCCAAAGTTGATGTGGAAAACATCTTTAAAGTGAATGCTCTTTTAAAGAGAGAAATAAGGTCTCTGTCAAGGAGAATTTACTTAACATTTTGTCATGCTCAACTGAATTGTATTTATCCCTTTCTTTTTTCATAATAGTAGGACTAAGAATTTTTTGAAAAAGACTTGGACATATTACTGCTTTAAAATGTAAATGCTTAAAGTAATATAATACACAGGGTTTTTTTGCATTCTTATGTTCTTGGTAAGCCAAAATGTTAATGGTATGCTGCTCAGATAGTCGTGTAAAAAACAATACTGTCAAAGTATAATGAAATATTGACCAGTTAAACTTTATAGAGAAAGCCCCCCAATATCCCTTGAGAGTAAAGGGCTTGTTTTGGGAATATCAGACAAGTATGTGGCTTCCTGATTGTAGAGAACAGTTTCACAAACACATACCATTGTAGTAATACTACTTACACTAACATTTTACAGTTTTTCGAGAACCCCTTTTAACATGGTGGCTACACTAAACTACATGTGTGAAATCTAATTTGCTATGATTTTTTTTAATGTGTTTGTAAGAGGATTTTCCTAGGGACATGATTTTTCTCTCATTTGCATGCTTTAGTATCCTGAAGTAACATTTCTGATTATAAAGACATACATTGTAGAAATAACCTATATATACATACATATATATATTTTAAAAGCTTGTCTGAGTCTAATGGGTAAATACCAGTCATATAATCCATTTTCTCTTTGTGTTATTTCATAAAACACATCTCCATGTGATGAATCTGGAGTAACTGAGCATAGCTCTTAATGGTTTCTAATCAGTTTTGAGAATGCAGTGTGGTGTTCCAATGTAGCTGTATGTAGCAAGTATCAGTACTGTGCATTTAAACCGTTTGTGATGAATGTTTAGGCTTTTTAAAATAATGCAGAAACTTTTTATTAGATGTATTTAAAAATGTAATCTCCGAACCTAGCTCACATGATTTCCCCCCACTCTTTTCAGCCTGGGTTGCCTCCACAGAACTTCTCAATGTCGGTCACTGTTCCTGTGTCCAGCCCCAATTCTTTAACCTACAGTAATCCTGGGAGCTCCCTTGTATCTCCAGCACTGGCAGCAAGTTCTACCTTGACAGACACAACCATGCTGACCCCTCCTCAAGCCTCATTGCATCGAAATGTATCGCCTGGCGGTCCTCAGAGACCACCAAGCACAGGCAGTGCAAGTGAGAATTTTTTTTCTGTAAATACATTTCAGCAGACTTTGACACTTCGAATAATGTCATTATGTAGTGTATCAAATGGAGTGAAACAAATGTTTTTCTCTCTCTTCCCTATTAGGTGGTATGTTGGCCACAACAGATCTCTCAGTGCCAAATGGAGCTGGTTCCAGTCCAGTGGGTAAGTTGCAAAGTTTTATGTCTCAAGAAATGTCAGATATTTATTGCAACAAACATTGTGATTAGAGTCTGATGAAGAACACTAAACTAAACAGGACAGCTTCAGATGGTTTCTTCTAAAACGTAACTCTTCCAAGTGGTTCAATGTTTGGTTGCTTGCTGTCCCTTAGTTCTAGCATTTGCTTATGTTGGTTACATTTTTGGAGATGTCATTTTGGGTGTGCCTGAACAGACGTAGGTACAGTGGTCCCTCCACATTCACAGGGTTAGGGATGAAAGACCCCCGTGAATGTGGAAAAACTGCCAATAAAACCCCCCGCTATTTTTACCTAAGAGAATACCTCTAGGAATCTCCCGGTCATCCAGTACCATTCTGTGGTCACCATCTGCCAGAAAGTGACCATAGAATCATACTGGAGGGCCTACAAATGCCTAGAGAAGTGTTTTCTGTAGGAACATCTAGGTTCTCCAGCACAACTCTATGGACAACTTCTGGCAGAATTACGCCGGAGGACTTAGAGATTCCTAGAGAGAACATATTAACCAAAACCACAAATAATCAAATCCGAAAATTCAAAGCCGCAAATATGGAGGGCCAGCTTGTATAAATATGTGGAAAATAGGGTTGATCTAGAAGGTGTTGGAATGAATATGCCTAAGTACACTCATAAAAGAAATAAACATATGTAAGGGTAGCAGATCTTATGGCTATATTTTCTTGACTCTGTGCTTTTTGTATAATACTGGTATTACAGCTTCTTGGGTTTTTTTTATCAGTTTGCAATATGTATAACCTTCTGTACAATGTTTTGAACAGAATAGTAACAAAAAGGGGGGAAACAGAACTCATGGATGCATGCTAGTTTGAGCATCAGATTTCCCCCCCTCTTGCACTTGTTGACAAGCTGAGGAGTTGTGCTACTTGGTTCAGTCAGTGCAGAGGCATCTGTGTTCCAGTTCTCAAATTACCGGAAGATAGCAGGAACACCTGCTGCCAGTATTACTTGCCCACTCCCAACATCATTTAGTGGTGAAGGATCAGTTAGCCTGGAAGGGAGGGCATAGCATTTTTCCTATGAAAGACTGTTCCTTCCTCCCAGTTAAAGGGAAAATAAGCTTTGATTGTAAGCATAAGACCTGAAGGTGTGGATTTTGAGGGCATGTCAGCTTGAAGTGGCATTTGACACACAAATTAAGGGAAATTTAACCTTTTTTGCTTTAACATTTGCTCTGGTATATTGAACTGCTTGGCTTCGCTGAAAATTTAAGTTAGACAATATAATAGAAGTGAAGTTGATGTTGTGTGCCTTCGAGTTGTTTTGGAGTTACAGCGACCCTCAGGTGACCATATCATGGGGTTTTCTTGGCATGATTTCTTCAGTGGGGGTTTGCCATTGCCTTCCTTTGAAGCTGAGATTGTGTAACTTGCCCAAGGTCACTGAGTAGGTTTTCATGACTGAGTGGAGATTTGAACCCTGATCTCCCAGTACCCTACTCTGCCACTCAAACCACTATGCCACACTGTCTGTCCCACTAAAGTAGACTCATTAAATCATTGAGAGAGACCAAGTGTTGATTGACCATCAAGCCGTTAATGCAGTGGGTCCATTATATTGATATACAGTAGCTCTATAATTACATGGCTCTACATCTGTCTGGATCTACAAATGAGGTTTCAGATCAGATATTTATTATGCAGGATTTATGAATTAGAGCACTTGTAAGTAGAGCACTTATAATAATGATAATACTTATTGCTCATAATAGTTATTTCTATATTTCTTACTAGTCTTATGACCCTCAAGTGTTAGTCAGTATTATTCAAATGGAAATTAGCACAAACTCTGGCAGCAGTTCTGTAATATTTTTGTTGTTATTGTTGTTGTGTGCCTTAAGAGTCGTTTCTGATTTATGGTGACCCTAACACAAACCTCTCATGGGGTCTTCTTGGCAAGTTTCTTCAGAGGGGTTTTTCCACTGTGATCCTCTGAGGCTGAGAGATTGTGACTTGCCCAAGGTCACCCAGGGGGTTAATACGGCAGAGCTGGGATTCGAACCCTGGTCCTCAGGGTCATAGTCCCAACACTCAAACCACTACACCATGCTGGCTGCAGCAGTTTTCAGAGTCTTTAGTGTAGTGTAATCTTTATGGAAGATAGTGTCCTCTTTCAAATATAGGTGAAACCATGGTTTAGTAAGCTAGGAGCAAATGTTAGGCCCAGTTATTTTTCCCTTCCCCACTTCATATAACCTACTATATAGGTTATACATGTATACTAGAAATTTTAGTCAAAAGATTGACTCCCCAAAACCTGGGTCAACTTATCTATGGATCAATTTTGCAAGTTCTTTGGCATCATTTTCCTTTGCTTCATCATTTAGATCCTTTGCTGCATGCCCCCAAGGTTTGCCCACAACTTATCCAAGGGTCATATCAAAATACATGATTTTTGCCCTAAAACCTGCCCTCAACTTACACGTGAGATCAACTTATAGTTGAGTATATATGGTAGTTAATTTAAACTGTAGTTTCTAGCAAAAATAGCAAAATTTATTATGGCATACAGCCAGTACAAAGATAGAATACAATAACGACCAAATATTCATATAGACACAATAAGATCATGACGTCCATGCATATTAAGGAGAAATCTAAAATGGGATAAAACTCTCTACCGTGTGCCGAATTACAAGGGAATAAAGATTCTGCTTGGCAAACTGACATTAAGCTATAGTTCTTATTTTGATGTAATGTGGAATTGTACTGTAGTTTAGACTAACTAGGACTGGCATCCTGGCAGAGGGAGCGTGGGTTGAGACTAGGGTTGCGTGGTGAGAATGCTTCGCTTTGGCTTGCTGAAGTATATTTTAGTAAGATAACCTTTTCTTTCCATACTGGAGCAATAATTCGAGTGGTCCTTTAAATTCATCAGAAGTGCAACTCTGTTGCATTTGAGAGCTCCCCACATATATATGTAATTGTAATTCTGGGAGTTTGGACCCTGTGGAAGGAGTCCCAACAGTAGCTTCAAAGGCATTCAGATTACGCTTTGTTACTCATTTGTTAAGGCACATTATTCTGCCATGATGTTGCGACTTGCCAGTTTCTTAACTGACACATTGTGACAGGTGGGAATTAACTTCTGTCATCCTAAAAGTTTAAATTGCAGTCCAGCAAATGTATTCTGAAGAAGGACATACTTAAATTGTAATATGATCTGCTAACAAACCACAGGCATTTGTAACAATATGGACACGTTCTTTCTTTACGAAACCAATAAGCAATGCTTTATTCTTCACTTGCAATCCCATATTTTCTGTCTTTTTCACCCATGTGCCCATAGTCGAGGGTCTGACTACCCTAAAAAGCCCCTCCGATCTTGGAAGCTAAGTAGGGTCAGCTGTGGTTAGTATTTGGATGGGAGACTGCCAACAAATAGTAGTAGGTTATATTTCAGAGGAAAGAACTGGCAACAGCATCTTTGAGTGTTCCTTGCCTAAGAAAACCCTATGAAATTCATGGGGTCACTATAAACCAACAGGCGCCTTGAAGATGTATACACACACACACACACACACACACTAAGGCTAGTCACACAACTCCAACCTTCGCTTTTTGTTCAGCCAGAATCCAGAGATTATAGTTGAATGGTACAAACCACCTGAGTAAATCTGTCTGTCCGAATTAGACTCTAAAAAGTAACAGTAGTGTTGTGTGATTAACATGAATAATAGTGGTTTAAAAACCATTACAATAACACTTAAAGGGCATCCCATTGGGTCAGAGATCTGAGCTCACCTGTAAATAGTATTCTCTTTTCACACACTGAAATGTTACTCCAGAGGAAAGTAAACAGTAATTCTTAGGATAAAGAATATACTTAGACCTGTAGCTAACACAGAAAAATGTATTAGAATTTCCTTTCCATAAGCATCAAAGGTTTCTGTAACAACAACAGCCTGAAATCACAAACATAACCAAGCAAAAGCAAACAGCAACAAAGCTCATCCAACTGTAAAAACTCCTTAGAAGGGAAAAGTGTTGCCTTTGCTTTCTGTGGAGTCTTGGGAAACAGGGCTTCTCTTGTGGTCATCCCAAAGAACTGGGACTGCAACTGAAAAGTCCCTGCCTCCTCCATGGAAAGCAATCTGGCATCTAAAAGGGGTGGAATTTGAAGTATGGCTTTAGGGGGTTCTGAATTGCTATGTGGGTTTATGTGGGAGGAGAAATTTCCTTAAATAATCCAAACCTATGCTATTTAAAGATTTTGAACCACTTCAAATTGGAACTAGGAACAAATTGGCAACCAGTGAAAGCTTTCTCCAAGGATGCTTGCTCTGTTACCACCAGATGTCAAGGGGAAGCTAAAATAAATGGAGAAAGCAGGGTAGGATGCAATGAGTTGGGAAATAGATAGACAGCTGCCACATTTGAAAGGCAAATGTGTCCTCATTTGACAAGGAACTAGCTCAGCATTTCACAAGGCTGCTATGTAAATAATATTGGTGCTCCAGTAAAATAAAGGTAATGCACAGGAAACTTAGGAAGCAGACTGGAAAGGACTCACAAGGTGTGAAAATTCACAGAGGACACTGTCCTGAAGGAGTATTAGCTAGCGGGCCTCACAAAGTGAGATAAATATTAAGCTTACCTGCATTTATTCTAGCAATGCATTTGTAAGAGCAACTTATTAAATTTTACACATCATCTTAATCCTTGTATTGCCCTGTTGTGGAATCCGTTGGATGAAAGATGAAACAGGTTTTTAAAATATAAATAGATATTGAGGTACTAAATAAATATTGGGCTAAGCTGAGTAAATAGTTGAAATGCTTGCTGTTTTTAGTTTTGACTTTAAATTACCCCAGAAGGCAGCCCCTTTCCCCCATAGTCTAATCTCATTATTCGGAATGATTGCTCTTTCATTTTACTTGATCAACTAATTTTCTTTTTCAGAAAGGAAAATTTTCATGTGATTGGCTCATGCCAGCAAGCCAGTAGAGCGCCTGTTTGTTAAAGTGCTGCTGAAATGCTCTTTTTGGCAAGGGATGAAAACATTATCTTGATCCTGGTGCAAGACACACATTAATTCTGATCCTTGATTGCTTTTGCAGATGTGGCCAATTCTGCTTCTTTCCTGACACGTTGAAAAAAAGTACATGTCACTGCTTCCAGTCATTGTGCACGCGCGCACATGTCTGTGTAGTACATGCATCTGCAAACACATTGTGCTGGGAAGAAGGAGCTGGCATGGAAAGGGTTAGCCAGGCTTAATTTGGGAAAGCTGCCTGACAATTACATCATGTTGTAATCATTATCTGCCTCTGGCTCCTGACCTTCTGCTGAAAAACCCTTGTGCTTTTAAGTGCCCTTTTGCTTGGGTTTATAATTTGATATGCACAAGTTTACCGAGACTGCATCTACTAAAGTTGTTTCTATGTTTTTCCAAGTCAGGTTGGGGGAATTTGTCATCCTGGAGAACATACTGTAATCACACATCATTACTTAGCAGAAGAGTGGTGCTGTGTATGTGGCTGGTGTGTTTGTTTGTGTGTCAGAGAGAGAGAGAGAGAAAGGAAAGAAAGAAAGAGAAAGGAAAAAAAAGAATGAATGCATGTATGCTAGCACCTCTTAGGCTGAGTATACAGTTTTGCTTTGTCCACAACCTCCTTGCTATTTTGATGCCTTATCTAGAAAATGGCCTTGCTTTCTGGCAGGCAGAGTGCTTCAGATCATTCTGGCTGTCTGAGCGAAGCAATGCACAGAAAAATCAGTTGGGGAGGGCTTTATGTCTGATAGTGCCATTAAAGGCTATGAAATGTTCTCTGAAAGACTGACAGTCCCTTGTAAGAAGGCTTCAGGAAATGACTGTATTGGGTGTGGAAGCAAAAGCAGAACAGCTTTAACACATGAGCTGCCTGCATGCTTGGAAAAGAGTAGTAAGAATCGGCTTCCAGGAGAAGAAAGGACTAATGCCCTCCGCTGATGTAATTCCCATTAAGATAAACAGACCTTCTGAATAAATATTCATGAACACATTTGCTTTGAAGAAACCTCCATGGCAATTAAAGGGGGATTGCTTCAGGTAAATATGCTTAGAGCATGGCCTTTTAGACTCTAGCACTAAAAGTCTTCTGAATAATATACAAGCTCAAGTAGTTGTTTACTATGGCTTCGTTCCTTGCAGCCAGGTATCTATCTAATGGACTCCATCAAAGCAGCAGACAGTGGTGTTGCAAGAAAACCCTAATGCACAATTAACCTTGTTGGTAGCTTAATAAGAGCAAGTTGAAATATCGATCATCTTGACTTCTGTGTTGTATTAGACCTGGTCTCAGAAGTGTTGAATAGCAAAAGTAAACATGTGATGTATTTCACCTCATGAAGTGTAAGGCTGTCTTTCCTAAGTAGATGTCACAAACTTCTAGGTGAGGTGTAAATTGTTGCAAGCCTTCCCATTGTCATGGTAGTTCTCCATTCACACTGAGGGAATGTGTGATTGTGTCTTTCACTTGTGTTCATTAGCACTGTTAGGGGCAGTATGGGCAGACTATGTTTGGCAGAAATCATGTGCTCAGCTGTTACCTACCCTTCCTTCAGATCCTTTGAATGGTCCATGTTTTGCGGCCCTGATCTTCCTCCACCCCTTTAACTTGTCAGCTATTTAGCTGTGAATGCCACTTCTTATCATGTATATCGCCGTTTCTTTGAATGCTTAAGGGAGCTCACTAATTGAGCATTGTACATCATTGTGCAAGCTTTGACTTAGGAAGAGATCTCTAAGAGCCCTGGTCATCAACCATCCTGCTCAGGTCTTGCAAAATCAGGTATGTGGCTTCCTCGAATGAATCAATCCACCTGTAATGCAGTCTTCCCTTTTTCTTACTGCCCTTCATACCGATCATTATGTTCTTTTCCATTGAATCAAGCCATTTCATTATACGTCTGAAGTACAACAGCCTCAGTTTTAGCCATTTTGGCTTCTAGTGAGGGTTGAGGCCAGTCTCAGTTTTCTTCTAGTTCTTGACTGGTTTCCATTTTGATTAGTGATGGACCCAAGGTATAAGAAATCATTAACCCAATGTCTTTGTCATCCACTTTAAAACTATGTAAATCTTCCATTGTCATTATTTTTGTTTTCTTAATACTGTCCTATAACTCTGCTTTTGTAGTTTTTTAAATCAGTAGTCATTTCAAATCTTCGTTGTTTTCTGCTAGTAATATGTTATCTGCATATCTTCTCCCTCATTCCTCCAAATCTAATCCCACTTTCTATATGATATATTCAGCACATAAATTTAACAGACACAGTGATAAAATGCATCTTTATCAGACCTCCTTGCCAACTAAAAATCATTCAGTTTCTGTGTATTCTGCCCTAACAGTGGCCTTTTGTCTATACATGAGGACTCTACCCCTTCTCTACCCCTTTCTCTACCCCTTTCATTTCTTTTAGAGTGAGCCATACATTTCCATTATATACAGTATACAATCAAAGACTTCTCTGTAATCTGTAAACCACAGTTTGCTTTTCTTCTGAAATTCTTTGTTGTGCTCCCTTATCCATTGCGGTATGAGCTTTGGTGCCTCTTCCTTTTCTGAACCCAGTTTGGACATTGGTATTTCTTGTTCCAGATATGGTAAAACTCTTTGTAGTACAACTGTGAGCATCACTTTGCATGCATTGGAGTCTAGTACAATTATCCAGGAGTTACTGGTGTCCTTATGTCCCCGTTTTTTGAGGATTAGAATGAATACTGAGTGTTCAGAGTCTGTGGGCCATTGTTTTGTTTTTCATATTTGTTGGCAGATTTTTGTTTGAATTTGGATAGAGTCTGTCTCTGTAGCTCTAAACAGCTCTATTGCCATGCCATCTGTTCCTAGTGATTTATTTCTCCAAACACTTTGAGAGCAAATTCCACTTCGCTTTCTCAAATTGTATGTTCTTTGTCAAAAGTCTGTTCTTTGAAGGAATCTGTTAATCTTTGATTTCTTTTGCGTAGTTCTTCAGTATATTGCTTTGGTCCCGATCGTATACTATGTTTCCCTGATAAACATTCATAATCCTTACTCTTCATTTAAATTTCCCTTGGATTTCTCAGACTTTGTGGAAGAGGTCATTTGTTCTCCCTTTTTGTTGTTTTCTTCTCTTTCTTTTCATTGGTGATTCTCTCTTGCAGGTCCTCCAGCGCAGTTCTGTGGCCAGCGACTGGCAGATGTTGACCAAAGAGTTGCCCTGGAGGACCTAGTGATTCCTAGAGAGGTGTTCTCTCCAGTTAAAAAGATAGTGTTTTATTGTGAAGTTGAAGACGTACATAGTTTTTTGCGGGTTTTGGGGCTATGTGGCTGTGTTTTGGGAGAGTTTATTCCTGACGTTTTGTCAGAATCTGTGACTGGCAGCTTCATAAAATGCTGGTATGAAAGATGCCAGCCACACATGCTGGCGAAACATCTTGAATAAACTCTTCCAGAACACGGCCACGTAGCCCAATTTTTTTTAAAACTCCAAACCTATAGTGTTTGTTATTGCAGTTATTCCATTTTCATGAGGGGCCTGTGCCCCTAACCCCAGCAAGTGTGGAGGGCCCACTGTATTGTATATCCTCAAAAGACTTTACATGTATATACAGCCAATATGACATCTGTTCTAGAAAAACTGGAAAACATTCCATATGGAAAAGGGTTGTAGGTCAGTGGCAGTACCATATAGTCAACATTCAGATTTCCTGGGTTCATGCCACAATTAAAGAATGCAAAAGTGGTTTAGCCAGCCCCCCCCCCCTTCGCTTCCTAAGTTGCCTCCATTAAATGATTTTATTATGCAGAGCACAGATGGGGTTGGTTAAATGCTTAACATCAACTCCTTAAAAATCAATTGGATGTGTTATGTAAATACTGCCTATTGGGTGACTGTGTGTGCCAACCAGCCTGCTATGACTCTTCAGTTTGGGCTTGGATTCCACATGCTGCTTTTTCCCCCTGTGGCCAGAAACAAATGCTTGACCAGATTCCCATCTTTTTCAGCCTGGTTACAATTACTGTGTGTTCTTCCACATTCAGGAATATTTACAGTTAGTGAAATGCTGTTGCTAAGCTACAGCTAAAGTGCAATTGTTCAGACATTTTAAATGCGTGTTTCCAGAGAACATTTGTATATTGCTTTTAAAAAAATGCACAAAGAGGTGGAACCTTTTTCGCAGATGTAAAAAACACAGTTTGAAACTGGAAGAAACATCATTATTCAGTGCCTAAAACTACTGAGAAGAAACCCTGGGAGGGAAAATACAAAGAGGGGAAGCTGGGTAAGATGGGATGGTGAAAACTGCACAAAATTGTCAAGTCGAAGGCTTTCATGGCCGAGAAACCCACAAAAAACCATGCACAAAATTACCACTGGTTTGTTATTCTTCCTGATAATTTTCCTGACTGTTGGGAAGCATTTTGTTCCAGACTTGAGGATGAATAATTACAATTTTTCTTTCTATCCTTAGTGTACAAAGTATAACAAGAATTATGTTCATCTTTAAATGAATGCTAATGGAGAAATCCTAGTGTTATATTGCCTCTTTTTGTGTACATTTTTGTGTTTTCTAATCAGCGAACTCACTAGGAAATGAGTGAACTGCACTCTTCCCTCCACATTTGCGGCTTTGACTTTTACTGATTTGATTATTCATGTAGTTTATTAATATGTTCTCTCTAGGAATATCTAGGTCCTCCAGCATAACTCTGTGGTCAACTTTAACCAAAAGTCGCACTGAAGGAGGTAGAGATTTCTAGAGAGAACACTCTACTAGGCATTTGTAGCTCCTTCAGCTCAATTCTGTGGTCAGTGTCTGGCAGATGTTGACCACAGGGTTGCACTGGAGGACCTAGAGAGGTGTTCTCATGGGTAAAAACATAGTGATTTTGTTATTTGCAACTTTCCCATATTCACAGGGGTCCTGTGCCCCTAACCCCAGCGAATGTGGAAGGATGAGTGAACATGTCTTGTAATGACTTAAAGAGTGCATTAAACATTTTCTCTCAACGTTGTCATCCTGTTTGTAGACAGTGTTGAATTAACCAAGTGTGAGCATTCTCTGGTTGTGGTCCATTTTCCATTTATGTGAAGTTAACTTGAAGATCCATGAGATTTCAGAGTAACTGTACTGCTGGATTGAGTGCACAGCATTTTCCAGTAGGAGAGCAAATATTTAGCTTTCAAGATTTTCCTCGAGGATTTAAGTGATCTATGCCAATGAAGGTGTTAAGAGATAATGTAAGCAAAAATCATACCTGGTGTTCCCACTGTCGTCAGCATCTAATTCCTCCTTTGCTATGTGTTAATGTAAAGGACTGTGTGTCAGAGAAGAGTGCTAAGGAAACGGCAAATTCTGTTAGAGAACAGATGGCTTCAGAACATCTCTTTGACAGTTGCACTTCATTGGCAATTCAGCTGCTATATCACACTCTGAAGTGGTGTCATTTCTGCATATTGATCCCCTCCATGAAAAGGTTCTCATTTCTACCCTCCTGTTCTGATTTGTACAGTGTAGGGACTTACCCCCACTTCTGCGCCCTTGTACATTAGTATTCCTAACATTTTCTAGCTACATGGAACCTTTCCTAAAGTAGTGTCTCTGATCTAGAACTGTTAATTGTTGATGATCCTGCAAAGTGCTTGAGGACATGCAGTCATGACGGCTGTTGGCCAAGCCTGTTTTGCATTGAGACACTCCTGACTATAAGTTGAGCATTGACTCTGAAACAGAGTGGGCAAGCTCCTACATTTCCTTCCTCCAAACCATTGGGACTGCATCCTCTTGCAGATTTCTAGCAATTCTGCATTAAAATATGTCCAGTGTGTATATGTCCACTAATGCAATGTAAAAATATTATTTTTTCTCTCTTAAAGGAAGTTTCTTTCTTTTTCTTTGCCCTTTTCCTCGTCACCTGCTTTAGGAAATGGCTTTGTGAACTCCCGCGCTTCGCCAGGCCTGCTTAGCAGCACTGGCAGTGGAAATGGTCTAAGCAAAGTGATGCCTACAAAATCCCCCCCTCCCCCTGGAGGGGGAAACCTTGGAATGAACAATCGAAAGCCAGATCTGCGAGTAGTCATCCCACCATCTAGCAAAGGCATGATGCCTCCATTGGTAAGTTCAACTTCTTGGCTGCTTTCTTTATGCCCAGTGTTCTTAAAAGTGCTACTCTTGGTAAATTGTGGACATCTGTATTGTGGCCAAAGATGTTATCCCAAACTAGATTCAGATGTTTATAGAGTGGATAGGGTTACATTCACATAGGTTTTACAAATACTGTACTGGACTCTTTTTTGTTTTTTGAAACAATCCTAAATGTCTTGCATCCTTCCTTTGCTCTAATTGTTCTTATTATGCACCTTCAAGTTGACTCCAAATTCTGGCAAATCTGTCATAGGGTGTTTTTTTTGAGGGGGGGGGGAGGTTTATTTAGAGGAAGCTTTCTTCTTAGGCTGAGAAAGTGTGACTTGCCCAAGGTCACCCAGTGGGTTTCTATGGCTGAATAGGGAATTCCAGCTCTGGTCTCAGGAGTTCTAGTCCAGTACTCAGAAACCTCTACACTGTGGCTCCTCGTTCCTCTAGGAATACATCAAAATATTTCTGCACTAGGTGTTCCTGCAGTTTTCTTCTGTATTATTCATCAATTGGCTATGTGTATGAGCACATTCCTCATGGGTCTTCCACTAATAAGGGTCATTTTCAGTAATATCATGGGGGAACAGCTCACAATCGTCTGTTCTCTAGAATGGACATTTCTCTGTGGCAGCCAGGCCCAATGCTTGCTCTGCTTTATTCATGTAAACATACTTTTCTCACCGAGAACGTCTTACGTTCTCACAAACTGATTGCCTGCACACTGCACATTTTGAACCTTCTTGATCTAAGCAGTGTTTTCCCACTGCAGCAGATACAGAACTGAGGAAAAAGGCAAAAGGTTCTTCAGCAAAATAGTTTATACCAAGTTTCCTAATGTGCATTAAACAGGCATAGATGACTTTTATGTGTGTGTTCATAGATTCAGAGAATCAGTTACAGGTATTCAGCCTGCTTTCGTTCTCAAAATGTAGGGCCTGAAACAGAACTTTCCTTCTTAACTCTGGGTGCTTAACTCTTGGGCATAGAATCATAGAGTTGGAAGGGAGCTCAAGTGCCACTTCATCTCCTTGTCAGTACTAGTACCAGGCATCACATTACATGACTAGGCATGAGATGTATGTACTCTGATGCAAGTCAGAATTGTATCTTATCTCAGCTACACAATTTCTCATTTCCTCAAACTATCACAAGACTCGCTGATAGAACCTCAGTAAACCTTCAGCTTGGTTTAACTCATCATTCTGCAGAGGCTGAGTTATGGGCTGCCAGAACAGTTTAACAGAACTAGCAGTGCTCTTTGATTTAAAATATTTACAGTAACCACAACAAACTGGCATTCCTTGAGAGCACAGGACAACACCTTTGCTCATTGAAAGTTTGGGCCAGTTGTGTATAAATTCTTTTTTTCAAGCTGGCTATCTACTCTGTTGCACATGATGCAAGACCGCTTACTGAATCACATTGTAAATTCAAAATACTAGCAAGGCTAAATATAGCTAACTCTTACAAGTATCAGCATGACTCTTTCATTCTTGAATACTGTCCTATTCTTAGTAACTGTATTATTCCTCTTGTTTGCTGAGTACAGTCGGAGGAGGATGAATTGGAGTTGGTGAGTCTGGGTTCCTACTTGGTATGAGACATCAACATCTGGAGAGCTTTCGTGTTAACTGTATGGTGTAACTTAAGACCAATGTTCCCTTTGTGCAGAAAGAACCATTGCTTAGTTTATCATAACCATGTTGCACAAACATAGAAATTAATAAACCTTACCCAGAGAGTTATTTTTTTGAATGTGCTGTTGAAAAGGGAACATTGGGATGGAACCTCTAACAGCAACTGCTCCGCCAATGAAGAACCTTTGAAAATTCTGTAAACAAAGCCTTATATTGTGTCACTTGTTTATTTAGATAGGGACTTTGCTCATAGAGTTCCTCAAATTGTAACACAGATCCTGTGCTGCTGCTTTTCTTCTTTGAGATTACATCATTCTGGATGAAGTCATCCTTCTAGAGATGAAGTTAATTTCATGCTCTACAAGAGAAGCAAACCACAAGGGTCTTCCCTGTTTACTCAAAGAAGCATTCAACTGCAAGATGGTTTTTTTTCTCTCTCTCCCCCTTGCTTGAAAAAACATGTTAGCCTTTCAAAAAGGCCTTTCACCAAAAATTTCATGGCATTTGCTTTCTTATAAATCTAAAGATCACTTTTTTCTTCTTTGTGATGCTACCCAAATTACGACAGTTTTTCCCCCCTTCTTTTTTTATTGGCACTAGTGCTGTCATTTCAGAAAGAGCATGAGGAAAAACTTGAGGAGACCTGATTGCAAAGCCCTTTTATTGTTTTGAAACAATTTAAACCCAGACCGGTTGCTGATACGGGGCTCTTTGCATGAAAGCATGGGATTGCTGTGTTTTGTCTTGTGTTTCTTTATTTGTTTTGGTGAATGCACCCTGTTGGCTACCATGGTGTGTGTTAAAGTGAAAACATAATGTCTAGTACAAGATGTTGTCCGGTTAGCAACAACCTGTTGCTTATTGCTTCTATATGAAGTGCCAGTGATTATCAAAACTCCTGTAATTTGCACCTGAGCTCCATTTCCCAAGGGGAACCAAAGAAAGGAGGGGCACCATTACATAGTCATTGAGCCATATTCCTATTGTTTACTTTGTGGAGGATAGCCTGTAGTTAGGCAGGTAACCTTGCAATATGCATTTCTTTGGCTACTTTATGCATACGCATTAGATTGTATGTGCAGTGGACCCCACAATATGTGAATAAACGTGTATATGGGTGGGTCATTGAATGATTTTTTTATCTTGCTTTTCCATTTTTAAAAAATGTGCAATGCGCCCATGGTGAAATACGTGTCTCCACATCACATGGTGTGGGAGAAAGGGCATGTATGGTGTCTCTTTCAATATGTCAAAAGTCTAGTGTGAAGTGGCTTTCAAGTTTTCCTAGACAAAGATAGATTTGTAGTCTACAACTCTGGGAGGCGATTGCCCTCTGGTGGTGTGACTCCGACTCAGAGAGAAATATGCAGCCGGCTAAAAACAATTAAAAGGCCTCCTTCAAACAACTAGGTCATGTGTTTATCATTGGAACTGAAGCTAGCTAGGGCTGGTTCTGTCTGTATTGTGGCTCTAGGCAAAGATTTAAGTATGCTGCCCTCATGGTACATCTTTTCTTTCTGCACTGGGGTTGGAGTTATGATCTCTCCAGGGCATTACTTGTTTTTAGTCATTTCCCCCCTCGCCTATTAGTGAAGAGGATAAGAGGAAGAAATCAAGATTGGGGAAATAATATCAGGGGGTTGGGGGCAACACCCCTATCACAGATTTTGATGACAGAGGTAACATTTTTTCCTGTTCTCTTTATTTCTACTCCCACTTCACAAGGTTGTGCAGATTGGTCCAGCGTCTCTTGAATTCTTCTTCCCCAGGGAGCCCTCTGATTTAGCTACTGGGCTGAGCTGGTACCAAACCTAGTTTTTAAAACAGTTTTGAAACGGTGAAGACAGTGGCATTTTATCCAGCTGTATCTGCAGCAGCATCTTAGCAAAACAAGCAAATAGACAAAAACAACAACAACAAAACCCCCAAACCCTTAACAAGCTTTAATATACTGACCTGAATTAGTCTTGGGTCATCTGTAGAAGGTTTCTTTAAACGATGTTTTGTTGAAGACATGCTCTTAGCAAGGAGGATAACTTGAAAGAGTTTCACTTTTTAAAATGCAATTACATTAATGCTGCTGCATATAAGGCACAAAGTTAAGTACTCTGAAAAATACTACTTAAGAGCTTTCATGCTGCCAGCAACTCCATGAAGAATGGTCAGATGGCAATGAGTATGACTGGTCCAAGGCCAGTCATTGCATACCTGCCCTGAACTGACTCTATTACTCTGTTCATGGATGAGAACAACCTAAAAATTTTCTTCCCTGGACTGTATCTGCTCCTAATAAATGCTGTACAAAATCCATAGGCAAAGCGGAAGTGTTATCTAGTCCAGTGTGTGCTTGACTTAACTGTGCCCTTTTAAAAATAATGTTTTATTTAGTACATCTGTTCTTCTGTTAACCATTTACAGAACACACAACGGTTAAGCAGTTCTCAGTCTACACAACCTCTTGCAACACCAGTTGTGTCTGTGACAACTCCAAGCTTGCCCCCACAGGGACTGGTTTATTCTGCCATGCCCACCGCCTACAACACTGGTAAGTTTTTCAGTGGTTGCCTTTCTCTTTAGACCCATTTCTGTAGGAAAGCTGTTGAGAGGATTCTAAACCTTTAGTTCAGCCCTATCTCTGAGGTGTTAATTTGATGTGCCCTGGGAGGGTTTTTTTATGCTTGCAAACAAATAGGAATTCTCACTTTTAACCATCTAAATTCTGCTTTTTCCTGGGGCTAGATAGCAATAACATTTACATTTCTATTCCGCTTAGTAATGGACTCAGCACTCTCTAATCGGTTTACAATCTGTAAGCCAATTGCCCTCAACAAACTCATTTTACTGACCTACGAAAGCATGGAAGGCTGAGTCAACCTTGGAGCTTGGGATCAAACTCACAATGTTATGGCTTTAATACCAGCATTTAACCACTGTGCCACCAGAGTAAATATGGTACAAAACAAATAAAACAGTACAACACATGAGCAAAAACATGAGTCAATAGAAACTTTAATAAAGACTAATTGTTCAGAACCCTGGGAAAATATTATGCTTTCCTGGCAACAAGCCATAAAAAATGTAGGCGCCAGATGTGGAAAGAGCATT
Source organism: Sceloporus undulatus (assembly GCF_019175285.1). Classification (NCBI taxonomy): domain Eukaryota; kingdom Metazoa; phylum Chordata; class Lepidosauria; order Squamata; family Phrynosomatidae; genus Sceloporus; species Sceloporus undulatus. Next base: position 165,272,266 of record NC_056527.1, on the reverse strand, counting down.
GTGCAGCTGGGAAAATGGCCCACCCTCACCTGCAGTCTAAAGTGATACACTCCACAGTGTGCCAACTTGTTCTTCATAATATGTTGAGCAGCTGTTTGAGCCTACAAGGAGACTCACTTTGCTTTTTAAAATATGAAATTTGCTAGATAATTTCATTACCCACTGATGAGAATGTGACTGCATTTCTAAAGATCTCGATCCAAATTTGCAACACCTTTTGCAACAAACTACTATAGCTACATTGCAAACGTTAAACTTTGTAAAAACAAACAATTGTTTTATATATATATATATACACACACACATACATACACACACACACACCCCAAAATGTTTTGGAGCGGTCTAAAAAATCAAATGACATGTGTACATTTATATGTAAGTCTAATGCCTCATGTTTGTGGTGTAGACACTGGAATCCAGTCAGTTCAGTTTTTGCTTCCCAAACGCTAGCCTCTCTGGCAATGTTGTATTGGACTTCTGTGACATTGTGCTGTATGTCTTACTCTAAGTACCTACTTGCTGGCACAGCAAATTTGTAGGGATGACCTCCTAGCAGTTGCATAATCAGGCACTTTGAGATTAAGACTACTAGAAGGGAAAATACAACTTGGTGCCTGAAAACCAATGTTAAAATACAGCTGACAAAATTTGATATTATTTATTAGATGTCCATACTTCTTTAAATGGCATTCAGATCCTTGTTTCAAGAAGTATCTGACTCCACGTGTTATGATTTAGTGTCCCTAGCTACATACAACTGTAGCTGTCTCACAGGACATATTTTTCTTCATTTTCTTCTCCATAAATTTAAAACTACAAAGCCACTAATACAAGTGTAAGAGGTGTTTAAAAATGCAGGGCCATCGTGGCCTCTCTAGAGAAGGAGATCCAAAATGTGGGAGCAGCCATCAAGCAGGCCCTCTCCCTTGTTCCCACTTAATGAGCCTGAGAAGGCCATGGGACAGAGAGAACTTCTTCCTTGTTTAGGGAGAAGGGCCTTTCCAATCTTGGGTGCTCTAATGGGCTCCAGCAACATAAATGAAATACCAGCATTAGAAACAGGGGTTCTGTTTGGTCCTGGCCTAGTTGACTCTTGAGTAAGTACTAAACATAAGTGGTATTTAATGATATATAACACAACCTTCAGTCTTTAGGTAGCCCTAGCAATGTGAGATTGCAGTCTTTCAAGCAGGATCAAAGACAGAAAATATATCACTAAACACCTTGAGAGTTTTTATGTGAATTCAAGTATCTGACCTAAAACATTCTATTTGATATTGAGTTGGTGAAAGTGAAAAGCTTAAACTTTGTGATGAAAAGAGGTTTCCTCCTCACTTGCTTCCTCTTTCAGATTACTCCTTGACTAGTGCAGACCTGTCAGCCCTGCAGGGATTTAACTCCCCAGGAATGCTCTCATTGGGACAAGTATCTGCCTGGCAACAGCATCACTTGGGGCAGGCAGCCCTCAGCTCTCTTGTGTGAGTAGAACATCTCCCCCCCACCCCAGGAAAAGTTGTCAGCTTCTGCATTATGTCCAGTTGTGCACATCTCCTGTTTAGTCCCAAATAATATCCAGGCTTGGCCCTATTTGGCCAGGGACAGTGTTTTTACTTTTTAGTTTTCAGCAGATTGGAAATATGTGCATGGCTTCCTCTTCCTCGGTGAAGATTTTGATTTATGACTTGCAGCTAAGGGGCGTTGGAAGGAATTTTGTAGGGAAATCCCTGTGCACTTACTTGTCCATTCACTGTCCCTTCCTGCATGCAAATAGCAATGTTGTAATCTTCTTATTTGAATAAATAAGTGAAACAACACTTTGCTTAGAGTTTCTGGATGCAGTTCTGCTTTGGAACACAAATGTGACTGCTCAAACCACTCCTGTTGCTTTAAAGGAGCAGCAACAAACAGCACTTTGGAAACTCATTGCTTTTTAATCCCTCCATGTTTGGAAATGTTTTTTCCTTTATAAGAGTGCCAAAATGCAGGCTGGGGAAAGAAAAGTGCCATATACCTTGTGTTTGACTTGCTTCTAGTAGTTGAATGCATGGTTGCATAATAACAGCAAAACACCCACTATTTCATTTCCACTTATGGTGTGTGTTTTAGCTCCTTTCCTATGTATTTCTTATATCTCTTCTCAAATGATAACATGGTCACATAACATGGTCTTGGCGGTTACTAGGAACACAATAATAGCAACTTCCAACTATTGGTTTAATGTGGTGTGTTGGGGTGTACCACGGTATCCCAGGTCTTGGTGTAGCAGGAACATTCATTGTGCATAGTCATTGGACACAATGATATATCACACCAAATCATGGTATATGTTAGATGCTGCCATGAATGGGACCCACAAATAACCAACAAAACCATTTTTGGCTTTCCCCCATTTCTGCCTTGAGTCTCATGACCCTTTTGTCACCTACTATTTCACAGTAGGCACCTGGGGAAACAAGTCAGATAGCCATGATTCTGTGTTTGGGAAGAATGACAAACTGTGGTGTAAGAAAGTCAGAGTTTGTAAGCAAGTAGCAAACCACACCTTCTAGTCGTGCTTTATGGCTGGCTAACAAAATGTGTTTTGTTTTCAGGAAATACCTTTTGAAACAACACAGAACTCAAAGCAGCACAACGTGGCTTTTCGTTCTGTACAATTCCAGCCTTGTATCTTGGCATCCATATGTGCTTCTAGTTTACTTTCAGCTCAGGGTTGATCGAGTGATTTTGCTTTTCTAGGCCCATGTTCCCTCACTTTCTATTTGCTTTATTAAATTTAAGATGGTAATCTACTTCGTAAAAAGGTTACACCTTTTTTGTAGTCTTATTTGGTAAGCATCATAAATAACATTTTCTTTCTCTTCTTCCCCAAATCCAACTTTCATTCTTTATTAGGGCTGGAGGCCAGTTATCTCAGGGTTCCAATTTATCCATTAATACCAACCAAAATATTAACATCAAGTCAGAACCGATTTCACCTCCTCGAGAAAGAGTGACTCCATCCACGTTCTCACAACAGCAGCAGCAGCAGCAGCAACAGGCACCGCAACAACAACAGTCTCAGCAGCAGTCGCGGCAAGAAATGGGGCGCTCTCCTGTTGACAGTCTCAGTAGTTCCAGCAGTTCGTATGACGGCAGCGATCGGGAGGATCCAAGGAATGACTTCCATTCGCCAGTCGCTCTGGGGAGACCCCCGAATTCAGAAGACAGAGAAAGCCCGACAGTAAAGCGGATGAGAATGGACACCTGGGTGACCTAAGCTCCCAGTCCCTACTTTTGTTTCTATTTTTGAGTTATACCAATGGACAGTCCTGACATATCTAAATTTATAAATAAGGACATGAAATAAATATTTATATGTATATACATACATGCATATATATCTTTGTATACATATATATGTGTGAGTGTGTGTAGCAAAGACACAAAAAAAGAAAAATCAGCAGGCACTTAATACCAACTCCTTGTATAGCTGCAGATGCCCCATGGTTTAAAAGATAGAAGAACCCTTATAGGCAGTGGTCTAGTCTGGTGGCACTTAATCTAGACTTTGTTCCTTGAATAATGTTTTGCAGAAGAAATGTACCCGTTACGTAATCTACCAAATTAGATGGCAGAACCGTGAGGACTTTCCTGTAGTAGTGTTCCCATGTGTGTTTTCCAACAACTGTGTGGTACCCTGTAGTTATAATTATGCTTTGTAGCAGCAGAGCAGTAGGAAAAGAAAGCAATACTGTACATAGAATGACCTCTATATTACCCAATCTAGCATGGGTCTCTCTTGCAAAGGGTGCATGGAGAAGGGCTGGCGTTATTTTAAAAACATACCCACACACACACACACCTGTTTTTGCACGTGCAAAAAATAGTGGTTCAAATACAGTTTTTTAAACCAAGTGTGTGTGTGTGTGTGTGTGAGAGAGAGAGAGACATAAATAAAAGTGCATGAAATATTCAGAAGATATTAGCCTAGAAGATAGTCCATAATGAAAATTTTAATATATTAAGTTATAATTGGAATATGTTTTAAAAGCTCTTTCTTACGTTCCTCCGACCTTTTTTAAAATATAGAAAAAACAGTTTTAGCTCGTGTATATTTTTTATTAAAAGAAAAAAATACCCTTCTTTGAAGACTATATGGAAAAATTATATACAGTACTTTTGAACACATTCTGCTATGAATTATTTATACAAGCCAAAGCTGTACGGTGTAGCTTTTTTTTGGTAGAGAATAAGTCTAACTTGGTCGTTCGTTTGTTTTTTACTGTCTGTCGCTTTTTGGTTTTAGGGGAGGAAGGAAGGAAAAACAAAACCTTGCAGGCAGAACCTTGGGGAAAAATAAGCCATGAATACTTATTATTCTATATGTAAATTAAAATTTGAGCCAAACGTTGTGTATATAGCATCTTAAATATATTATCACCTTTTGGTGTAAGTACGTATGTATTGTACGTTCACCAGATTTAAAAAAGTATATTTTTGTGGATTGACGCCGACTTGAAGAAAAAAGAAAAAGAAAAAGGCGAGGTCCTTATTAAGTAGAGTATTCACTGTTTAATATTTACTATTTTGTTCAATATACTGTACTTCCTTTTGGATTTTAATTAATATTATCCAGATTTTTTCAGAGGGTGTTTTAAAACGGGGCCGTCCCCCCTCACTGGTGGTGAATGTGTGTTGTTAAAAATTGTACTCTCTATCTCTCTTTTTATTTTTGGTGCCGTATGGTAAAACTTCATTATACATTTTATAAATATATATATATATATACATATATGTGTATATATACATATATAAATATATGTATATAGATAGCAAAGTGATAGCCCCCCTCTGCGATTCCCTCCACAGAAATCCAGCATCAAAGTTCGTTCTGCATAAATAGGAAAAGGTGTCGTAACATGTTTCTAAGGCGTTATATAAAGCTGCCTCTTTTGATCTGGGTGGGTGGATGTTTTTGTCCCTCATCATTGCTGAAGCAACGGAAACATACACAGTGGAGCAGAGAAGGGTTTTGAAATGGTGTTTGGGTTTAGGACAAGTCTTCTGGTATCTTTTTAAAAGTGCCCACGTCCCCCAGCAAGTGTGTAGCTTATTACTTTTGAGCTTATTGCTTCTGCCTCAGGTTAAAATCTGCTTCACAGGGCTGCATGAATTATTAGTCTTTGGATACATGTTTACTACGAGGAGATGTGAACCGGCCAAGGTGCATCCGTGGCTCGTCTGCATATCCAAAATATATTTCATAACAGGCATCTTAAGGCCTGAATACTTTCAGCAGACTCAACTAAAATACCCATTGAACCAGTTATTGAGTCAACTGCTATGTAAATCTCATTGATTCTGTAGTTCTTCTCTAGTTGAGACTCCTAGTAGGACCCAGGGCTTAATGTATAGATTTTACATTTTCAGGGCCAAAGCAGATGTGAAATGTGTCTTTGTACTGCTAGTAAATAAGGCATTTAAGGCAAACAGCATCTGTGGAGGGGGTTTATAGTTATTGGGATTGCAATATATAGATCTACACCTCTTTATAGATCCACACCTCTTTCTCTACTACTGCAGTCCTGACAATCCTCCAGAGCTGTCTTCTTAGATGGGGAAAAGCCATTAGCATTGGTTTCATTTAAAGATGCCACCTATCTCATGTTTCCTTACTATATATGTATATGGAGAGAGAGAGAGGCACATACTAAAGTAATACCTGTAGTAATAGCAGTTCACTTGTCTAACATTTTGTAGAAGAAAGTAAAACCTGGTTTAGCAATGGGCACTCTTAATTTTATTAATTATTATTAATTTTATTAATTGGATTATTTCTTGCAAAAATTAGGTAGTCCTCTGAATTGCACAGGCCCTGTTGCATTGTTACTGAATGCTGGCAAGTAGTGGCCTGAGTAGAACTTGTTTATGTGAATCAGGTTTACATCCTGTAGTCCCCATGTCACTGTTGGGGAGCTGCTTCCTAGGATGATGCCCATACATACAGGCATGCTACATTTGAGAGCATGTGCCTCCTATGTGGATTACATGATTAAATTGCATGATTAGAATGACTTGAAAAATCTAGTTTAAACATGAACCTTTGAAATTATGAGCTGAGATTTATGAGATACCAAAATAATTTTTCAGCAAAGAGGCTAGAATTTCCTTGGAGAAGAATAGCAGCCCTGTTTCACACACAGATAATTTTGATGTAGCGGAGCATGCTTAATTTTAGTTCTTCATTGCCAGTAAATACGTTTTAAGGCAATCTAAATACTCTTTAATGTCTGTAAAATGTAAACCACATCATGTATGGTCTCATGGGAAGGAGGTATTCTGTCAAAGTTAAAGGGTAAGCTTTTCCCTCTGTAAGATTCTTTCATCTGCCCTCTCCTTCATCGATGTATAAACTGTACATGCTGCTAGAAGACTGTGTTTTCTGGCTGGATCTACAGTATTTTCATTTTTTAGAAAGTTGTGTGTGTGTGTGTATTCCCTTCATAATTCTTCAGCATTGCAAAGATCCCATAGACACGAGGTACAGCCACATTTCTTGATTGGGTTGATGAGAAAATGTGTCCAGGTTTGGTCAGCTCACTTGCCTATCCCAAACACCGCTTCATAGATCCTTCTGATGTTTTCAAAGGGTATGTTGCCAATCACTATTTATGCACCTACATGAACTTTGCTGTACATTTGAATGGGAGTTCTACATTTCACATTTACTGTCTGATTTCTTGTGTGCCTTAATGAGATGGCTTTGCTGACTGTATCTCAATAGTCTTTATTCCTATGCAGGTTTGTAAGGAGTTACATCACTATACATTTTTCTTAAAGAGAAGAATTTTTTAAAAAGGCTTGGGCTTTGTACTTGAATCCAGCCAACCAAATGTGTTTTTGTTTTGTTTTGTTTTTAAAAAAGAAACATGCTTTCAGAATCAGACTGTTAACTTTTGTCCCATCTCCTTGTCCTAGGGATCAGGCCCTCATCTCCGTGTCGGAGAACTTCTCATCGTGAAAATAAAAATACTGACTTTAAAAAGGAAATAAATTTAACACTAATAATGTAACTGTAGACATTTTGGATATCTCACACCTTGATCCTTTAGGTAAGGTTAGTTGCGACAGTATGCGGGATTAAACTAGCAGCATCCTTCAGTTGGCATGTGAGTGAGTCAGTGTTTCTATACTGCCATTATGCTATACCTATGTACCAAAATGATTTGGTTTTGCACTGAAGCGGCTAGCAGTGGTAGCAGAGACTGGGTGGGTGGGTTGTGGAGACACAGGCAATAATCCAAAGAACCATTCAGCTAGTTCCACATACATGAAATAGCTCTGGGCTTGTACCTTGAGCTGTCATGCTTAGATAAACACTTTTGAAACATGAAGGGGGGGTTTCTGCTATGCCTAGAAAGGTGGGTTTTTTGGGGGGGGGGATTGGGGAAGGGGGTTCTCTTTAATGGTGCAGTGAAATACTGGCCATTGGCAAGGTCCTCAGCTTTGGCATTGACAGCCCTAAGGCCCAGGATTTTAGCAACACATTGATACTGACCCGAAATGTAAGGAAACGTGTGGTACCTTGGGTTGGGCTTTCGTTGCCTGAAAGAGTCCTTAATGCCAAGCTCTCTGCTTGTGAAAAGGTAGGCATATCAAGCATGTTGCCTTTTCATATTCAGGGGGCTGATAGATCCTGAGGTGCTACTGGCTTTGTGAGGGGGGCATATAATGTGTCTCGCTCAGGTTGGGATTTGTTTTGGGGGTTTTGCCTTTAAAAACGACAGCCCTGAAAACAAAGATTAGTGGTGTTTAGGCCAAGAGTGCTGCAGATTTACATCTTGCACAAATCCAAGTTGTTAGAATGGAGTGTTGTGTGTGGTAGACATGGCAACACTGACTTTGATTTGGCATGCTCTAATAGCCAATATTCCTTTTTTAAATAAAAGAAGGCATGTAGGAAACGTTTTAGCTCTAAAGGACACTAATGCTTTGGCGAGTGTAATGTGCGCACAAGAAATACATAGTAAATAAGGAACATAAATGACTCCTGCCAGATCAACCATGGGAAGAAGTTTGAAATTTAGAATGTGAAAGACTTAAAATATATATTAGAAGTTTCCCTCACTTTGCTGTGCAAGAAAACACTGCTTTGCTATATTTAAAAAAGAAAAGCTTTTTTTAAAATAATAAAAAAATATATGTACTTGGTAAATGTTTGTAGTCAACAGTTCACAGATGAAGCTGTTTGCGGTTAAAGCCGCCTGGCGGCACAAGCTGGACTTTGTTGCCATCTTTGAACGAATCTTTAAAGGAAAAAAAAAAGTTAAGTTAATCTCTTTTTCCCTGAATGTGGTGTTTTTTCTTCAATATACAATAAATATTCTAGTGAACTTTTTATCAAATGGTTAAGAAAATGCTAGAGGTTGTTGTAAAATATTTGTATCTTGCATTCACTAAAGTAAAAATACTGGCTTTTACTGTGTACTTCGGACTCTCTCATATTTAGAATGGAGTTTCCTTGCTTTCCACAAACCAGCTCTATTTTCTGATGCCGTCAGTGCCTAAAATCGGTTGGTTTTGTTGTTGTTACTGCGTTCTTTTTCCCTGTAAAGATCCATGCTTAGTAAAACGAAGGACATATTTATAAGTATTTGAATTTTGAGCCTGTCATGCTCTACCTGTTTTTGACAGGTTAAATGGCATGAGAGATGCAAGAGAAATTATTTCCTATCAGCTAAGTTGCGATCATCTAAAGAAATAATATTAATCCCTTTTCAAACATTTGTCTTAACTCTGTATTGTTTCCTCTGCTATTGTGGCAGATATTAGACGCACCTTTCTTTTGCCATAGATATCCTTGTTCAGGAGATGGTGCAAAACCTACTTTAAATTCTTTTCGTTAATACTTAAATTTGGTTGTACGGTGGAATGAATTATATATATATATACTTTTAGGTAATGCATTTCTCGCTCTCACCTTCACCTATGTGTTAGCTTTCCTTCCTGGCAACTACACTGCTGTGGGTCTTGGAAAATGTGTTAAGTTCCTTTGGCTAAAAATAATCAATGCAGCTACAGATGTTTAAAATTGGACCACCGTTCCTTTTTTAAGTCCTGAAACTGCCTCTGTGTCACCTTTTTCATTTTAAACATGTTATTGAGGTAAATTCAGACAAGCTAAGTAAAATGCAAGGATCCCTGTTGCAAAACAGTTACTTATTTTAAAAGATGTGTGCTCATGAATGAAAAGATAAAGGAAGAAGAATCGCGAGGCTTCAGTTTTCCACTGTTCTCCATTTGGTGTTTACACTCCAGAGGTGTGTTGGAATTAAATTTGGCATAAAAGCAAAAAAGATCAGGATGGGTAACTGGAAGAACAGGAGGCTACATTAGCCTCCCTAGATCTCGAAGGGCTGCCTCTTCCCACCTCGCCCTTTCCTGCCTCCAAATGCTCTCAAGGGAGGATTTTCATTATGTTTTGGGGCCACTGGCCATTTTAAGCCAGGAGAGTCCATCTTTAACAGTAGAAAGTAAGCGGAAGTTATTTTCTGTTTCTAATAATAATAATAATAATAATTTATATCCCGCCCCTCTACAAGATGCAATTGGGGTGGTTTCTTGGGTCTCTTTTGGGTCTAAATTGGCCACAGGTGGGCCCAAAAATATGGTGGAAATGCTGCCCATCTCCTGGAGGGCATTTGGGGAGGAAATAATTTTTGGGGGGGGGACAGAATTGCAAAAAATGTGCTTGACCCGGGAGGGGGGAGCAAAGGGCCTCCAAACATGGTGAAAATGACTTCTAGAGGACATTTCAGGGCATTTTGGAACAAAATAAAGTTTGCTCTGGAATATCTGCAGGCCACAGTGTGCGCACTCCTGGCTTAAACACACACATGTGTTAAAGGAACTGAAGGATTTTTTTCGGATTGTAGGTTGAGGTGGCTGATTAAGTAGAATTAAAAGAGAAGCTCTCCCCTTAGGAAAATACACCAAGATGCAGCTCTCATGTTGAAAGGGTGCTAAATCAAAATTTCCTATTGTGAAAATATAAAATAGAAATGTGAGGGTAACAAGCTCTAAAATGTTGCATTCCTCGTCCAGGCTTACCTCAAGGTGTAAGCAGATGGGAAGTCTTGCTTTGAGGCGCATGCTGAGGCACTCGTCAAAGAACGAAGTATGAAGATTCGCAAACTTGGAATAGTTTACGTACCGTAGGGCTGACATAATGAATTGCCTATTTCAGATTTACCCAGTTTTGTGCCTCCTACCAAAATGTTTTGGATGACAGCTCCTGTCAGGCTGTTGCCTCTGTCAGTGGTAAGGGATGATCAGAGTTATAGTCCAAAACATTTTGGAGAACATCTGGTAAGACACTCAAGATACTGTATATGTATGTATTGGCTAGTCCTAGAAAAATCAATGAGCTATGGAAGAAATTCAGACCATGGAGAAATTTTGTTCACATAGCCATTTCATTTCAGGGAGTTTACTAAGTATTTCCCCATATGATTGGGGTTGCAAGCTTCACAAACATAAAGACTAGATTGAAATGAAAGTTGCGATTCTTCGGAAACTGCCTTCAGCAGCCAATATTGTCCTCGGATTACATGGAGTCGTCATGTTAAAATTCTTCTCTGTCTTGCTCTTGCTGCACCTCTTGAAAAGCCCACATCACGCGGCAAAGAAGAGGTGTTCAATGAGTCATATCTGCCAGTTAGAAAAGTATGGATGAGTGCCTAGCCAAACCAGAGAACATCTCCATATTTTTAAAGTTCCACGGTTTTTCCATATCTATAACCATCCATGTCTCTTCCTCCTCAGCTGCTATAAAATAGATTTCATTGCCTTGTTTTCTTGCTCGAATATTCCACATACATCTGCTTTCCCTTTTTTGTCTTTAACCTACTTAGTGTTAGCCAAATCCTGCTCTGTTATTAACAGTGTTGGTTAAGGTACAGGTGAGACGGAATGGAAAGTAATACTTGGGATTCTGGCATGGATCTAAAGGGAGTGTCTCATGCTGCTCTTTGGAAGGCTTGTAGCTGCAACAGATTTAGCTGTTTTTTCCACTGCAGCCAACTTTTACTAGTTTCCATGGCCATGGACTTAGACTTTGAGAGAACTGTAAAAATATGTGTGGCGGCTCATTTCCCCCACTCCTTACCAGCCATCAATACACAAAAAGGGTGCAAAACTGAGTAAGAACAGCTTTACTTTTGCACCGTTCTCTTTGAATCACCCGGTCCTTGCCAGGAGATTAAATGAAGAATGTTTTAGCAGCCAGAACTTGGTATTAGTTGCAATGGCCTGGATCAGTTGAATGGAGATACTTAAATGGTAGTCCTGGTGCTCATGTGTGGCTTGGTGCCCAAGTTGTGCCCTGGTAGCTTAAGATGACTGAGGTCGGTTCCACATTTTCAGAGTGAATGTAGAAAGGGAGGGCTCCTCTCCCTCATTAACAGGATCCTACCATTAACTAGACCAGTGGTTCCCAAACCTTGGGCCTCCAGGTGTTTTGGACATCAGATCCCAGAATTCCTGACCATTGGCCAGGTTAACTGGAGCTTCTGGGAGCTGAAGTCCAAAATACCTGGGGGACCAAAGTTTGGGAACTGCTCAACATTGATTCCCATACTTTGGTCCTCCAGGTGTTTTGGACTTCCTACGCCCAGAAGCCCCTGGCAGCTTGGCCAACATCTGGAATTCTGGAAGCTGAAGTCCAAAAGATCTGGAGCACCAAGGTTTGGCAACCATCTCTGGTAACAGATGCTAGAGGCCAAAGCTATGTGGATCCCACATTTAAGAAGGAAGGGAAAGCCCTCTGGCCTCAGGTATGGAAAAGAAACAAGCCTTCTGTCCTGGAGGAATTTGAAAATCCTCTCCATTTGAGCATGACTAAGAATCGTGCATATTAGTGTTTTTAGCTTTTATCATGTCCTACATTTTTCATGAACTGCGAGAAAATTACCTGCCAAGTAGTTTTGGGGATCTGGCTATGTCTGCTTCCACAAGATGGTTGTGATTCCACCTGTCCAGAAAAAGGCAATAAAAGCCAAACTATATATAGGAGGGCAGTGGCAAGTTTATTGGGAGTTGCACAGAACAGCAAAAGGGCTGCATGGGTGATGGGAATACACCCCTTTTCCTCAATCCCATTTCCTCAGTTGACTGTGTTTGAGGTTGCTTCGATGCTTGCTGAGGTATGTGCGTCTGCTGTGTGTGTCTTGCACACCTTTTTCTGCTGTCCAAATACCACCACTGTCTTCCTACGTGAACATGGCAAATCTGTACTTGAACTGCCATGGTTCAAGTCTCATTTTGCCCTTGTTTCCCTTGGCCTCTTTTGCGAGTCCAATTCCAGCAACTCACAGTCATTGTCCAGAACGTTATGTCAAAAGCACCAAGTCTCTTGCCCACTTTTGACAGGTGGACTCATCCCCCTTCTGGGATGAAAGTTCCTTTGGGGGTATGAGCCATGGGTGGGTATTCCTCCGGCTGGAGGTGGACCGGTGCTCCCACAGCTAATCCGTGCAATGAGTTATTACCCGTCATATTGGAACCGGCGTTGCTGGTCACTTCCAGCTTCTGCGTTTTAAAGTACACAATATAAAACACGGGCAAAACAATTCCTATAAGGAGCATGACAAAGACTGCATTCCACCACTGTATCCCACAATCTGCCCCACTGCTGGTTTCTTTCTGTCGTGGAGGTGAACAGTTTGGAGTTTCGATGCAATAGTCTGTGCTTGGCAAGACCGGCACCTGTGCAGCTTGTTCAATTTTCTGGTCAATGCCTCTGAAATACTGATCAATTTTCTTGCCTTCTTCGAAGCTGTTGTCACTGTCTTTTGATTCAGGCAGTAACAGACCAGCACTCTGAGGGCGCAGCAATTCCTCACTTGTTTCTGTTAGTACACCATTGACTTTCACTGGAATTTTGATGGATTTCAGAGCATACAGGTCTTGCTCCCGGATAAAGTTATTGATCCGTTTGATATCTGCAACCTAAGAATTGAGAAAGAGAAACATCACTAGTTGCCGGTAAGTACATGAGTATATAATGTATGCAAGTAAGTTTTACTAGCTTGAACTTGGTATAAAAATAGTAAAATACATAGTTGTATTTTTAGCCACTGTTGTAGAACTGTTATCAAGATCCTCACGGCAAACCATGCTTAAGGTGCCTGGACTTTTGGACAGAAAAGTATGTACTTGTCTGCTTGTGTGAGAGAGAGCGCAATAGCAATAGGGACTTATGTCACTACAAGAAAAGAGATTCCACCTAAACATGGGGAACACCTCCTTTACTGTAAGAATAGTTTGACAGTGAAATAGATGACCTCAGAAAGGATAGTGGAGTCTCCTTTGGAGGTTTTAAAACAGCAGTTGGATGAACATCTTTCAGGAGTGCTTTAGGTTGTGTATTCCTGGGATTGTGGTCTCTTTCCAGATTCTATGATCTCTGGAACATGCCTATTTTATTGCAGGTTTTTTGTCTTCAGACACTAGCTGTTGTTGTGTGCTTTCGAGTCATTTCCAACTTAAGGTGACCCAAAGGTGAATTTATCATGGGGTTTTCTTGGCAAGATTTGTTCAGAGGAAGTTTGCCACTGCCTTCCCCTGAGGCTGAGAGCAAGTGACCTAATATTTTCCTGGGTGGGCTGTAAGGTTCTGATTATTGTGTGGATGTGAAAAAATGATGATCTTACCCCATATCCAATGTGAACAGGCATGCTTCAGCGTGTGTGTGTGTGTGTGTTCACACTGCTGCCATTGAATAATACAGGGTGTGACGATTCACGGGCACTCAAAATCGCAGGTCAGAAGCCTGCCAAAATGGCAAGCCCACTATGTTGGCTGTATAATTTTATACTTTTAATTTGCTATATTAATGTGAGGTTATTAATTGTGTTTTTAAAACTGTGGTGTTTTAAAGCATCTTTTGTGAACTGCCTTGGGCCCACTTTAGCAGAAAGGTAGCATATAAATTAAATTAACAGATACAGATGAATATTTGCTAATGTAGATATTAGACATCACTTTGTTGATTGTTGATCTTATAGCTGTTCTTGGAAACAATGCTGAATATACTATAGCTCAGTGGTAGAAGATCCCACGTTCAGTCCCTCATTCCTTGAGTAGAACTAGGATAGGCTTGGAGAGGTTCTGCCAATCAGTGCAGACAGTACAAAGCTAGACAGAGCAATGGTTTCATTCTGTGTGGAAGACAACAATTTAAATTCTAATTATAATCTTTGGTCTGATCTAACATGGTAGTGCATGTCCTGATCAGTCCTGATCTTCACGTTATGCCAGGTTTTGATCCTGCTCTCCCCAACTTCACCCAGTTGTTCTGATGAAGGTGAGTAACAAGTCACTAAATTGTGTCATCTGAACAACACAATGATTGAGACAATGGCACGTAAGGCATGGAAAACTCCCAGCCTGGATTGTTTTGTTAAGCACCACCCTTGGAAGCAGATGCCTTCCGAGAACTGCCTGTCAACTGGACAAACCAGAGCACTCTCCCTCGGTATGCAACACCTTCAGCTAGAAATTAATTCCATTAACTGTGTCATTCATAAGAAAACCATGTACATAAAAGATGTTGGTTCCTTGAAACCAGGTAGCATCTTACTTTGCATCCATACTGCAGGGCTAACTTGTTGAGATTGTCATCTTTTCTGACTTCTCGCTCCAATAACACCACATCCCCAACTTTCTCGCGGGAAGCGTTCCTCTGCTGTAGCTCCTTCCCTCTCGCTCGTAATTCCATGACATCAAGTTCTTCTTCAGATGATTCATCCGAATCAGACTGTCCGCTTCTAAACAAGTAAACCTGGCTGTTGGAGAATGTGCGGACAGTCATAGGAGCTTGGAAGGACCTGATTGCCTCCTGGTTTAGCCTCATGTTTTACAGCAGTCTCTGCAGGAGAAAACAAATGGTTTGGAATTTAAAAAACTCAGTTATGAAATGTGTAACATAACTTAATTGAGATTTGGGACAATACACAGAAACTTCCCCTCACCAGCCTGGTATCAGAAGGTGGATTATTAATTACGCTTGCTAAACTTGTGTGCCTTCAAGTCATTTCTGACTTATGGCAACCCTACAGCAACCCTTTCATCGGGTTTTCCTGGCAAGTTTTGTTCACAGGTGGGTTTTGCCATTGCCATTCTCTGAGGATGAGAGAGTGTGACTTGGCAGGGTCACCCAGTGGGTTTAACATGGCTGACCAGGGATTTGAACCATGGACTGCAGAGTCATAGTCCAAAGTTCAAACCACTACAACGCTACAAGACCTCCATTTGTGCCTGTCCTGCTCTCCTTGGGATTTTGAAATATTTACATAGAATCATGCTGGAGGACCTACAAATGCCTAGAGAAGTGTTTTCTCTAGGAACTTCTAGGTTCTCCAGAAAAACTCTGCTGAGCCTCTGGCAGAATTGTGCTGGAAGACTTAGAAATTCCTAGAGGGAACATATTAATCAAAACCGCAAATAAAGCCGCAAAAGTCAAAGCTACAAATGTGGAGGGCCAAGTGTAAATGTAAATATTCCCAAAATCCCAAACACTTCTGGTCTTAAGCATTTTGGATGAGAGAGACTCAACCATACTGTAATCCAATGCGTTAGGTAAACACTCTTAAGTTTCAACCAACTGGCCACTACACCACACTATCTCTACCAGTATCCGCCAGAAGGCATTACAGCAAGAAGTTCATACCTCTCAGGCATCTGGGGTTTGTCAATGATTTGCCAGTGGCTGACGTATAGCAGGGTATCATGAAGAAGCATGCAGGAAAGTTTTAAACCAAAGGTTGCCTTTGTGTTCCAAGTGACCGAAGGTTTCTTTCATAGGAGTGGTTCGCTTGTTTTCCAAGGCTATGGGGCTACTGAAAAGCTCAATGTCTTGCTCTAGAACCGGTTATGGAGTGGTCCACCAGGACCATGGAGACATGCTAGATCTTGGATAAGCAAAGTGAGCCCATTGGGGCCCCTAGTGTGGCCCTGAAGGGTTGCCTTAGGGTCACCAGAAACTGCTTGAAGGCACACAACAACAAACCCAGAACTAGACACAGTATTCCAGGCAAGGTCTAACCAAAGAAGAGTGGCTCTACTACTTCCATGGGTCTATCTATCACCCCACCATTTCCCTTTTGGCCTGGACTATCCTCTTATCCTGATACCCAGGGCTATGTTGGCCAGAGAGCAAATCCAATAACGTCAACAATCAACCAAACAGTTATACCTTTATTGACCAACCAAAATGCAAAATAGACATGTTGTATATTGCAGGATAGATAGATAGATAGATAGATAGATAGATAGATAGATAGATAATATACTCTGTCTGTCTGTCTGTCTGTCTATCCCTTGGAGTGCTGTCGCTCCATCCTATGCAATCCTGGGATCTGCAGTTCTACAAGGTCTTGAGCCTTCTCTGCCAAAGAGCGCTGAGACCTCCCAAAACTATAAGTCCCAGGATTTTGCAGCCATGGCAGTTAAAAATGGTGTCAAACTGCAATGTGCAGATGCAACCTCAGCAAAAATCCCAACACATGAACTCCAGTTTGTATGTGTTTGTGTGTGAGCATATTCACACAATGCACTCTCTCTTAACCAAAACACCCACCCACACCTTGGCAGGGTGCCCAGGCGCCCTCCTTTTCCCAGACAGGTCCTCCATCCATGCCAACCTTCTGTCTAGGAGGAATTCCACCATTCCCTCCATCTTGAGTCTGACCAAGAAGCATGCACTGACATTGATATGAGTGCTTTTAGCAATTCTTTGGTCAGGTCCTCCATTTCATTCCTGGAGGACACTTTTTTGCAGTGCCTTGTCCTCCTTTGCAGTTGTGACCTCTGCTCACCTTTGGAAAGTACACAAGGAAGACAAACTCCAAGTGGGATCACAAAAGGAGGGTTTGGAAAGAGGTTTCCAGCCTAGGAAGCCCCTTTCCAGCCCAGTTTGCCCCCCATTATTGAGGACCCCCAACCCAGCTACCTGCTCCTTTTCCCTCTACTGACCTGCTTCCAAACTGCTCCCCTTCTCTTTATCTCTGGCTCCCTCTTTTGCAATCAGGCTCAACCTTTACTGCTGGTTGCTTTCTTCCCTTCTCCATTGGTCAGAACATCTGAAGAGAGCCAGGGAACAGCCAATCCCTTGCAAAGATTAGGTCTGAAAGGGGGAGTCCTGGGTTCAAGTTTGACAGAGCAGTCAGCGCTGGAATGTGGTTTAGGCTTAAAGGGAGAGGAGGCTTATTTTTCCCATTCCAGCCTCCACTGAAAAAAGGAGGAGGAATAAGGCTGCAGCTGCACTGCAGAAATAATGCAATATATATATGTACTAATATATATTGCATTATATATATATATATATATGTGTGTGTGTGTGTGTGTGTGTGTGTGATACTGTTATATGTTACGGGACATTTGGGATCTGTATAAAAGCATCAGCAAAATACAGTAACACTTAATCTTCGTCGTATCCCAAACCCTCCCATCCACAGTAAAAATGCAATTAAAGTTATTAGCAATTATTAAAACAATCTTTAAAAATATGAAAATAAAAATGGAGCAGAGGAGATAGGGCAGCTGCTGAACAATTTGATTAAATTAATAGGAGATTGCTAGATATTATCACATCCAACACAAACTTTCGGAAAACCTTTCATAAACCTTGCATAACCATTGTATTAAAATCATATTTCAAAACAGAACACTTTGCAATTGGTTCTATATATCTTTCTCAACTGTTTGGTACCATTTTCTTCTTATCTTTTCGCCCAGCTTCAACCGAATTTGGCTATATCTCCTTACCTTCTCTTTTTTAAACTAAGTATTCCTTTCGTAGTTTTTAAAGCTGTTACTTTTATTAGTTTTGGAACTAAAAGTGTGCATTCAAATACGTCGTCCACAAATGAAGCGTTAATTTCCAAAAAGTGGAAATTAATGCTTCATTTCCAATCCACACTGAAGAAATAATCCAGTTTGAGACCATTGTAACTGCCTTGGCTCAATGCTAGGCAACTGAAGAGTAGTATTTGAAGGAGAGGAATCTAGCTTGGAATCTGTACGTTTTTGAAGGCCTTGATGGGGAATAGTCCAAGTGTTTGTTTGCATTGCTCAATGCCCCAGGTGCAAGAAATGTTGATCGCCTTACGTAAAGTGTGTGGGTGTTTGTAGCTCATCTGATTAACTTGTTTAATGTAGGGCAACCTTACAAATGCTTGCTTAGATGCCAGTCCCTGCTTAAATGCCAGTCCCTAATGTAGGGCAACCTTACAAATGCCTGCTTAGATGCCAGTGGTGAAATCTTCTTCTTCTTTGGTGGTTGTGTGCCTTCAAGTCATTTCCGACTTATGGTGACCCTAAGGCAAACCTATCGTGGGGTTTTCTTGGCAGGGTTGGATCAGAGGGGGTTTGCCTTTGCCACCCTGAGGCTGAGAGAGTGTGACTTGTCCAGTATCACCCAGTGGATTTCCATGGCCAAGCTGGGATTCGAACCCTGAGTCTCTCTAGTCAGTGCTGAAACACTATGCTGGCTCTCGTGAGTCCAAAACACACTACAGAAATAATCCAGTTTGACACCACTTTAACTGCCCTGGCTCAGTGCTAGGGAATCCTGGGAATTGTAGTTTATTTCGGCACCAGAAGAGAAGGCTCAGTGTCTCACAAAACTACAGTTCCTAGAATTCTCTAGCATTGAACCAATGTGGTCTCAAACTGGATTATTTCTGCTGTGTGTTTTGGCCCACGGAGGTCTTCCAAAAAGAGTTTGGATGGCTGTCTCACAGGAGGATTTTAGGATCTGTAGTTTTGTGAGGCACCAGCCCTCTTTGGCAAAGAAGGCTAAAGAACTTGTAAAGCTACAAATCCCAGAGGACGGAGCTATAGCACTTAAAGCGTTGTCAAACTGCATTATTTGTACAGTGTAGATGTGCCCATACTTTTAGTGCTGCATTTGCCTTTGTTTCATACAGCTACACGGTTGTTGTTCCGAGCCAAGGCTTCATCAGCAGCTGTTCAAATTGGCGCATGGCTCTAAAGTTTGTCCAGTCCTTGCATTATGAGCTATTACAACCCATAAATCCTTTTAGTAATTATTGCTTTTGACATGATCCTTAATTTGGGATTCATAAAAAGCTGAGGTTAGTGAGATCATTGGTCGTCTTTTCCTTCGTACTTGTCCCAGTGGGACTCCATCTTAACAAGAATAATGGCAAAGTGTCCATGCGGTTCTACTAACAAAGCAGGAATACATGAAGGAAGCCTTTTTAAAGAACCTCTTAGCATTTAAAACACTTTTAAAGAGAAAGAAAACTATTTATTTATTGGTATTTACTTGTTTGCTAACATGTTTCTGAGAGGCAGTGTGGCAAAGCAGTTTGAGTGTTGGACTAGGACTCTGGTAACCAGAGTTCGAATCCCGGCTCAGTCATGTAAACCCACTGAGTAGCCTTAGGCAAATCACACTCTCTCAGCCTCAGAGGATGGCAATGGCAACCCCCTTCTCAGGAAATTGGGGAAAAAATCATATGTTCACCTTAGGGTTGTCATACATCAACCATGACTTGGAGGCACACAACCACAACAATATATTATCTCAGCCGTCCACAAAAAAACTAATGTGTGAAGGGGTTCACAAACTTTTGTCCTTCACATGTTTTGGACTACAGCTCCCTGTTGGTCAAGTTGGCTGGGGCTTCTGGGAGCTGCTGTCCAAAACATCTGGAGGACTTATGTTTGGGAATCACTGTATTAAAGTACTGTATATGAAGATTTTTCACTTGGTCAAGTACCATCTACAGAAGAGGTGGGCAGCTATGGAAAGCTAAGTGGTCACATTTATCCCCTAGAAGATCTTGTAGATGCATCCCCACCACTGTTTGTTGTTGATGTTCACTGCCCTTGAGTCGATCTTGACTCATGGCAACCCTGTGGATGAGACATCTCCAAGACTCCTTGTCCTCTATTGCTCTGTTTAGGTCTTGCAAACTCATGCCCATGATCTCCTTAACAGAGTCCATCCATCTAGTATGTGACCCTTCTCTCTTCCTACTTCCATCTTTCCCAGCATTATTATTTTTTCCAGTGAGTCGTGCCTTCTCATGATGTGTCCAAAGTACGACAGCCTCAGTTTTGTTATTTTGGCTTCTGGGGAGATCTCTGGCTTGATCTGCTCTAGGACCCATTTGTTTGTCTTCTTGGCCATCCATGGGATCCTCCGCCTCTCCAACACCACATCTCAAATGAACTGATTTTCCTCCTATCTTCTTTCTTAACTGTTCAGCTCTCACATCTACACATGGCAATAGCGAATACAATGGCTTGTATGATTCTCACATTATTATTATTATTATCATTATTATTATTATTATTATTAGCCTTTTGTGCTCATTTGTATATCTTTCCATTTTAGGATCTTTTCCAGCTCTTTCATAGCTGCTCTCCGCGTTCTTAACCTTCTTCTGATTTCCTGGCTGCAGTCCCTATTCCTATCAACACTTCATCCTAGGTATGAGAACTCTTTTATGACTTCTATTTATTCATTGTCCAGGTTAAATTTGTGTAGATCCTCAGGTGTCATTATTTTTGTTTTCTCTATGTTCAGCAGTAGTCCTGCCTTTGCACTTTCTTCCTTGATCTTCCTTAGTAGTTGTTCCAGGTCTGTGAAGTTTTCTGCTAGTATTATGGTGTCATCTGCATATCTCAGATGGTTGATATTTCTTCCTCCTATGTTCACTCCTCCTCCTTCTGTGTCCAAGCCTGCTTTTCTTACAATATGTTCTGCATATAAGTTGATCAGATAGGATGATAGGATGTAGCCTTTTGTGGCTCCTTTGCCAATTGGGAACCATTCGGTTTCTCCAAATTCTCTTCCGACAGTAGCCTCTTGTCCTGAGTTCAGATTCCTCATTAGGACTATGAGATGTGCTGGCACTCCCTTGTCTTTAAGGGTGTTCCATAGCTCTTCATGATCTATACCTTCCTGCTGTACCCCTTAAAAATAAATAGAGCAGTCATGTATATAAAATATAAATATATAATATTTATATAGCAAATATAAAAAGGACAGCCAGGATCTTCTCTGGACAGAAATCCTGAAGGAGCAATTATAGCACTTACCCAGCAGATGGTGATGTTACCATGCACTATAAAGGATTATCTCTTGGTGAGTTGTATCTCAATTTAAGGAAAAGTCCTGTTCTCTGCTGTATCCTATTCGCCGATTGCCAAGTTATATAATGCAGTTCGACACTGCTTTAACTGCCATGGCTCCATGCTACGGTATCCTGGGATCTGCAGTTTGTTGTGGCACCACAATTCTCTGACAGAGAAGGCTAAATATCTCACGAAATTACAAATCCCAAATTCCATAGCATTGAGCCATGACAGTTAAAAGTGGTGTCAAACTGCATTAATTCTGCAGTGTAGATGCAGCCAATGAGAGAGATATTAGGTGCCTGATATCCCTCAAGTGAACTGGGAAAAATGAATTTCTCCAATATTTCAGATAGCAGAAATACTTCTCGAGAGCAGTGTTTTAAGTGCCTGAAGAAAAGTAGTCAAGTCCAGTGGTCCAAGTTGTTGTAATGACTTATACTAGCTACTTTTAAATCAGAGTAATTTCTGCTGGTACAACTGAGGAAAAAAGAAGGTAAACAGATGTTCCATATGCGCCGGCAAAGGAGAGATGCATGAGAAACGAATGGCTATGCAGCCTATAAAAACATACACAATTTCTCTCGCTTATTACAGATTCACTTTTCAAACATGGCTGGAGTTTCCTTAGCCACCTGTACATTTTCTTAGGTCATGTAGGAATTTCTGCTGGACAGAGTGATTTTGTCTTGCCAACAGTTTGGAACTATCCATCTCAGAACTGGAGGAAATTCCTAGTGTCCAATGATATACACATCAAGAAAATGCAGGCCGAGTTGGGCCAAGGGACAGCTTGTGTGTCTCTTTCCACACTTACTGCCTCCATGATGGATGTCTTCTGAAGAGCAATCCCTTCCAAGAAGAGTTGTCTGGCAAAGGATAGGTCTCAGTATTAATGCAGGCTGTCTTTCGTTCCTAATGTTCTGTTTCCGCCTCAGCTTGAGAAATAGGCAAAAGACCTTCTCACAGTGGCTGAGATCCCAGATCGGCTACTTAGTTAAGTTTATATTTGTGTGTCTTGTGTGCCTTCAAGTTGTTTCCGGCTTATGGCAACCCTAAGGCAAGTCTATCATGGGGTTTTCCCTGGCATGATTTGTTCAGAGGAAGTTTGCCATTGTCTTCCCCTGAGGCTGAGAGATTGTGACTTACCCAAGGTTACCCAGTGGGTTTCATGGCCAAGCAGGGACTCGAACCTTGGTCTCCAGAATTGAAGTCCAATATTCAAATCACTATGTCATGCAGGCTCTCATTTAAGTATGTAGTACCTCCTGGTCTGATCCCCGACCTCCAATCTTGCTTTGGAAATCTGTTCTCCTGTTAACTAGGGTGCAACATACTGACATTTCTGCCTCTCTTTCTTCCAGTGATCGCTGGTGTGACAGTCAGAAACATAAGCTCTGTTGTAATTCTTCCTTGCACCAAACCTCACTGGCAGGGATGGTGGTACATTGATAGCATTTCTTGTCACACTTTTCTCGATAGCACTTTGGCAATCCATGCTTGTATGATCTGTTTTCCACAGGAGGAACGGTGGAAATGAATGATCGAGGATGCCAACCACTTCCCGAAGTTGGCTCCTGTGTGAATGAGCACATAGCAGCCAGATTCGAGAAGCAGTTGGAGGTCATGATCACTGTGAAAGGAAGGGAGGAAGGAGCAGAATCTCACCCATTCACAACATGTGGCTGCTTGAGAAGTGGAACTGTGATGAAAGGGACCTATTGCACAAAGGCAATAATGGGATAGCAGTGAGATTGAAAGCCTATAGATGGGTTTTGCCCATCAATGAAAAGGTGCACAACAGTTAAGAATGGAATGCAAGGCAGCAGGATGGGTGCAATGTTGTGTGATATGTATTGGTTAAAGATGCTTTTATCTTGTTAAAACTCCCAATTTTTATAGCCTCGTGTGATCACATCTTGTGTGTACATAATCCAGAACTGCAGCTTCAATGTCCGACCATTTAAAAGACACGTAGACACTTCTGGCGGAATCGCTCCCAACCATCTACTTTTTTGTTTCCTTGCCCTGTCATTGACAGTTCCATATAGTGGCTGCCTTGCAGCACAGGGGTTTTCTGACATGTTGTCTGCAAGGGGAATGTGTAGCTTTGAATGCCACCTTAGTGCATTCCAAAAGTTAGGCGTTCCATTGCTTGATTTGAGCTGTATTGATTAATGGTGTGTGCAAAGTAAATTTTTGCCTCCAAGGGAAACCTCCGTGGATCTGGCCAAGGATGAAGTGCCAGTGATTAAGAGTTCTAAAGATCCTTGCTATATATATATATTTAAAGGGTGGGGAATGCTCTGCTGAGGCCCCAGGGACTGAAACGAGGAGGTGTTCCATTATCTGCCTGGCTGGCCAGGAATTGCCTTCCAGAGAAACCTCTCAATGTAACAACAATCAGGTCACCTTGCTGGTAACCTCTCAAGAGACCTTTAAAGCTGTCAACTTGCCTGAAGACTTGAGAGTAAGTGGAGGAAACAGGTGGACTCCAAGGACTAGGGAGGGATTGTTGGATTCTAAAAGCAGCCGATGGAAGGATTTTCCATCACTTAGGCACCATTTTTCTGAGCCCGGTAATGAATTTGGGTTTGCCTCTTCTTGGGGAGCTCAACAGAGGACTAAAATAATGGAGGTAAAAGCAAAAACAAAACAGACACACATACAAACCCCCAATTTTTTCCATTTCTTAATTTGTTAGATCCATCCTTTGCACCAGGCATTCCTGTCAGACCCACTGCCGATGCAGCTCAAAATCATAGGAGAGAATTTATTGGCAAAGGTCTCTGATACCTCCAGCCAAGCCTATTACAGCATTAATTCTCGCCCTCCGGCTTAATACGGCGCCTCTTGGCTTCCTAGGGAACTCCAGCAGGCTTTCTATTGTTTAGGGAGCTCAACCATTACAACCTCATCTGGCTCATGTGTGCAGCAGAGTCTTCCAAGCCCAAAGATGTGTTAATAGAGAGTGACCCTTGGATGAGGTCTGTTATAGTTTGCCTGTTTTATAGCCTCGCCGGGAGGCTTTCTCGGTTACTACCTCGGCTACCTCCAAGAAAAAGGAAGCCTTGTGTTGGGGATGCACCATCCAGATTCAGAGAGATGGCTCAGTTGTCAACGCAGAGCAAGAACAACAGTGGGATTTATAGCCTGATCATAGCTGCCTCCAAGGGGCTGATCCAGCACCAGCATCCCATTTCTGACTGGCCTCTGTAGTCATTCCTTTGGCTTGATGGCAAACTGAGCTCAACCCAAGGAAGTAAAATAAGCTTGCAAAACAGGATTGGTAAAAGTAAATTCACTCCTGCTGTCTCTTGGCATGGAGAGTAGCATTCATAGTACTGCTTCTCCCCGTTCTCTTTCTATCCCAGTTTTCGACTTTTGCATCAGCATAATAATACTTTAATGACTTCCCGTTGTTTCAGTGAAAGCACCAGAATATGTTTCTAATACTCATGTAAAATATCCTAACTGTAGACTACTAGGGAGTTAGTAACTAGCTATTTAGCACAGCTTTCTCTCAGTTCTAGCCTCCTCCGATAAATCTATGAGGTTGTCATCAATTTCTTGATCTAGATATAACATGGTGGTGTGGACTGGTCAAGATTTGTTTTGGGGCCATAGGTAGTTACCTCTATGGTGAGAAAGGAGTGTGTTTGTGTAGAGGTGATTGTTCTGGAGAGGCAAGAAGGGATAGAAGTCAGTACCTGGTTTTCAAGCCATAATTTGTAGTGAATTAGCACAGTGTCTATGGAGTTTATCACATGAAGGAGATCGAAAGTTTATCCTGTGAATATCCCAGAAAAATTGTGTAATTACGTGAAATGATTTCACACAGCGTTGCACAAAACCCACCGTTAAAATGGTCAGAAAGAAGCATTAACATGCATCTTTTTTACTTTGGTCATTTCAGAGACAATGCATTTCCAATATCAACCTTATTTGCGCAATTACGTGTGATAATAATTCGCGCAATTACTCACCATTTTCGGGCAGCTTTAAATGTGCTTTAATCTCTGTTTAATGCCAGAATTAGCCCTAGTAATAAACTCCTTTATTGTGTTGTTATGTGCCATCAGACCAGCTCCGTCTTATAGCAAGAGTATCATTGGGTTTCCTTGGCAAACTTTATTTGAATAGTTTGCTATTGTCTTCCATGAAGGATAAGAGAGCGTTACTTGCCCAAGATTACCTAGTGGATTTCCATGGCTGAGTAGGTGTTTCAACCCTGGTCTCTCAAAAGCCCTAGTCCAATACTTAAGTCACTACACCATGCCTACTGTGTCTGTAATTGACTTCTGATAATCAATACTTTCAGTCAGGGAGGACTATCAATAGAGCTGTGTTTGCATCCCCTCAAATATAAACCATTGTGCTCACTCCAAGCAGAGAAAACTACAGGAATGTCATAACGTAGCATAGTAGTTCCACATTTGGAACTAAACTACACCTTTGGACTTAGTTGTGCTGCTTCAAATGCACATTTTGTGGGTGGTGGGGACTGAAGTAGCATCTTGATATGTCCTCTCTGCTAGACATGGAATGATTTCACCATCCGCTGAGACCTCCAAAGGACATTAGTGGATGACGTAACCATTTTGCACCTGGTTGCAAGGACATGGCCAGATGCTACTATTCATCTCTATCACCCACAAAATGGCTGTCAGAGGGCAGACTACAGCAGCCCAATGGTAACAGCAATAGCATTGCAGGTGCAGTGGGCTGTTGTTAAGGGAATGCTAAGCTCCACAATCACCCCAAAAAGACACATGCACTTGTAAGGCGCATAAATATAATAAATAAATATAAGGTGGATTTACACCTCCATATGCCACCATGAGGATGCCAGACAATGTGTGTGCATAATGCTGTCAAGAGCATATCACACTCAAGCAATTCAAGCTTTGTGTTACAGGTAAAGGCAACTCGTGTTAAAATCATTATGGAAAAAATATTTTTATTATCATTATTATTATTTTAAACATATTTGAACCTTCTTTAATTTCCAAAACGGAACAATCTCTTTTAATTTACAGTCGGTTCTGTTACGCTTGAATATATATTTTTGACATGTTTGAGCCAGCACCAGGAGGAAAATAAAAAGGACATAGAACTATTACCATGGCTACAGTCCATATGTAAAATTAACTATAGAAAAAATATATATACACTTTTTCACTCTGCACTGAAAAACAACATTGCATTTTTGCCTCGTATTAGAACAAAATATCAATATTCAACTGCAAAGGGGATTTTCTTTAAAAACACACACAATGGAGAGAAATAATAAGAAAGCACCATTTTATAGCCAGAGTTTACACTCCGCATGTGACAAAACTGTGCAATTATCATGTACAGTACTTCTAAGAACAGTACATAGAATATTGTTTTCAACACTGGAAATACCACAATTGTAATGCAAGGGCATTGCGCTCAGAGTGGACCACCAAAGGTTTTGCTGTAGTTCCTCTGAAACTACAAATGCCTATTCCTCTGACTGCCATGCTAGATCACTCCTGTGATCTAGTTGGATTGGATTCGGGAGATCCTCAGTGAGCAAAATAGTAGTGATGGAGAAGCATCCCTGAATGATAGCTTGCTCGCTGATTTGAATCTCCCCAAGGATCGCAATTGAAGTTGATGTTGGAAACTTGGACTTAAGGACCAAGGATCCACAGCATAACAAATTGCTAGGAAGAAAGTTGCCTGAAAGCAGCTTGGAAAACAACTGGGTTTTAAAGATCATAACACTGCATTGTTGCATTTATGCAGAAGCATCTGCAGAACAACAAAAAAGAATGATGCAGATTATAGGTGGGAATCATTCAACCCTCCAGATGGTTTTAAAAACTGCAATTTCCAGCGTTCATCACTACTTGCTATGTTGGCTGGGAGCTACTAGGATTTTGCAGTCCTATAATGTCTGGACAATCTCATGATTTAACCTCTGAGTTATGGGGAGAATTCTGGAATAGGACTTGTTTAGGAAGGTGGGGAAATATTCTGAAGTTGCCTCTCTGTTTGCTTTCAGTTGACCAAAGAAGGCTCTTAGCTTACGGTTGGCTCCCAGAAAGTTCTTTGAAAAGTGCACCTTAGTGGGATTTATTACAAAAACAAACCATTAGAACAGCAAATCCTTGTGCCATCTCAGAAATTGCTTTGCAAGAACCTCATGTCTAGCCTAGCATTCTTTTCATCTGGGAATTTCACAAAAGCATGAAGAAGGCTGCCTTTCACTAGTCTGTCTCTCAGCATATATTATCCCACAGTGCACAGCCTCTGAATACAGAGGATCCATTTAGTGATAGCAGTTAGATCCATACGCTGCATGAATTTGGCTGACCTATCCTAAAAAGCCATCTAAGCTGGTGCACACAACTCCATCTTGGTATTTTCAAGAGGAGAGGGGCTGGTGCTTCAGGGACACTAGACTAAAAACATCCTTGAGTACATGGTTTCATAGTTCTTTGATTTGCAGCCTAGGCTATGATACAGGTTGTGCTGCGTTTCCCTTATCTAAAATACTTGGGGACCAAAAGTGTTTTGGACTTAGGTTAATCTTTAGGACCACAGGATGTCTGAACATGGCTGCAAAATCACCTCTGCAGCCATGCCAGCATGGATTAAGTTATAAGAGAACCAGAGAATACCATTTTGATAACCAGACTATTTAAGAGCAAGAGGCTAGCACCAATGAGAATCAGAGATTGAATAAAATCCTCTTGCTGCACTTAACATCCATTGGAGATTCCTATTGCCTTCAGAAGAAGTTTTGAGCACCGTTAGAATTTCTTCATCTTGGAACACCAATCCCTACATTGGTAAACTCTTTTATTGCATGCCATATGTCCCAATAGAGGGGTTTTCAATTCACCCAAAATCTATTACAGCTTAGCCACAACACAGTATTATATAGATGATCTTTTATAATTACTGTACTTCCATGCGTGAATGCACAGAATGGATCCATCTGAGAATATGTCTGTCTGATTTCTGGACTGTAGGCATCTGAATGTCATGTGAATATGATCCAGGATGCATCCATCTCAGGATAGTTGAGTTGTACTAAATGGAATGGCTTCTTGGAGCAGAAGTAAATAATTGTTATCATGTCTGTCATACTAGATAGCTGTCAAGCAGTTGGTTACCTGCTGACTCCTGCTCCATCATGTAATCCCTTGAGAGTGAGGGAGCCATTTTGCCCGGAAGCTTTAACAAAGTATGTGCAGATCAGATGCCCACGGAAAATGGAAATGGCCCACCCTGCTCATAGCATCACTTTCTATAGGACTTAAGGTATGGAAGGCAATCTTTGACCGGCACTGGTGTTTCAGAGCAACCCTCAGAAATATTTTGTTTCATTAGTTCTTTCTATTTTCACATGAAAGAAAGAATTCCTACCATTAGATCATAAACTACAAGTGATGCCCAAGTTGTAGCAAGGGTTGGCAGAGAAGAAACAGAAAGAGGGGAGAAGCAGTAATAAGAAGTGTTGAAGTTAATATGCTTTTTATTACTGGATCCCTCTCCGTTCCAAAATATTAGCACCAGGAAACAAGGAGAACCAAGGAGAAAAGAAAGCAGAAGTTTATGCGGGTAGTAACGCCTTTTTCTGAGCCTTACTACATGACATTGTAGTTCTTCAGTTGTCTTCCTATTGGAGACAGTTGTATAAGCAAGTCTTTTGTAGAATGGATTTTTCCAGATAGAAAAAAAACCAAGACTTGAGTTGGTAATGGAGAAAGGTGCTACTATCCAGCTGAACTTCTGCTTTCTTTCCTTGTGAGATAGGCTCCCAAATGTCAGCCCTGTTTCAACTATTGCCACCTCAGTCATTTACACATCAATTCAATTCCTGCCATCTAGGAAGAGTACAGAGCCTTGGTCCATACCCAACTTCCACCAGACTCCTCATTCATTTCAAAGCAGAAAACAACATCACACCAGCATCACTTTCTGTATTCAGAGCTGCCCCTCGCATTGAAATTAATGTGCCACATAGACAGGAATACTCTGGTGCATGCTTACAGATTAGGCCTTCAAGTGTTCTTCTGCAGCCCAGCAGAGTTGCTGCACTTGGACTGGCAGAACATTGAACATGTGCATTTGGCCTGGTTTCTGGTTAGCACTGCTGGGGAGGAAGAAGCTTTTAAAGTTCTGCTTGGACTAATGAGATCATTAAAATTTGTCCTGAACTTATTTACTGCAACATTGGTGTACCAAGTAAGGCACCATTGCTATGTTATTTTTTTCCAAGGAAAGGAAGTGGAAAGCTAGTCCTTAGATTTCTTTTTCTTCTTTAAAAATTATACTTAGCTGAATATTGGCAGCTGCTGCAGTGGGCTTTCTGTATCGATTTTCAGAAGCGTTCATCCACTGCCGTTTGGCTCTTGGAGGCTTCTCTAGCAAAGCCTTCCTTTTTCAAATTAAACGTTTCATTAATGGCTCTCTCTTTCAAGCTGCCCATCCTCCACTTGCATTTCCAGGCTGGGAACTGAACCCAGAAGCCAAGGCTGAAGCATTAAGTAATGTCTCTGTCTACACTGAGTTATTTACCAGAGGCTTACCCTGTTGAGGTACGTGTAACTTTAGTCAATTTAGTCGCTTTTCAAATCTTTTCTTTAAAAAAAAATGGTAGCAAGCCATCCAGTGGCTGGAAATAATCTATATATTACTGAAAAAACCACACCTGTAGCAGTGTCAAAGCAACATAAAATTATACGTAATTGGCTTTGAGATGAATTCTTCTTTTTCTGTAGTGGATTGCTTTGGTTCATCCAGTCTGCAAAAGGGGTTTCAAGTCTTATTAGGTAAAAGTGTTGGAATCCACCAAGTTCGGTAACTCACTGCAGATCTGGTAAACAGACCTTCCTTGCATTTGCCATGTACATATGTAATATGTTTTGCTGGATCAAGGTCTATCTGGTCAAGCATTCTGTTTTTAAAGAGTGGCCAACCAGGTGCCACTTGCGCATGGTGGTAATGGCCTTCCTCTGTTGTTGGCGAGAAGCATCTGCCTTTCAGAAGTATACTGCCTCTGACCTTAGCAGTTCTAGTTTGCTCTCATGACTATTAGCCTTCGATAGACCTCATACCCCACAAATGTGTCTAATCTATTCTATGTGACTATTGCCACATCTTGTGGCAGTGATTTCCATAAGTTAATGATACGCTGCAGGAAAAGGTACGTGTGACCTTTAAGACCCCAGGGAGCAAAGGCAGGTTTCATAAACTCTTCTGTTGCATCTTGTTGGCATAGAAGTCTCTGCAGGTCTGGCAACAGCGCTGGTACCACCTCATGTCCTGGCAGAGGTTCTTCTCTCGAATCACCCGACAGTAAACAGTCCACTGGTCTCCTGTGCATTTATACGTCAGAGCAGCTTTGTGTGCATGTTTTTTGGTTTTTGAAAAGAAAGACAGAATATTGGGAAAGGGGAAAAGGAAGTTAGAAGTTTTTCTTGGGAAGGCGATGGCATCATTGCAATGGAAGCTAAGCATAATACAGAACCTTTGAGACTAACTGAAATAAAGAAGTTGGCAGTATGAACTTTCATAGATTTCAGTCTACTTCCTCGGATATATATAATGGACAACAGTGCATCTGAGGAAATATACTTCAGCCTACGAAAGCTCATGCTGCCAACTTCTTTGTTTAGTCTTTATTTAGTTAGTCTCAAAGGTGCTACAACATCTCTCTACATGCTGATTCTACAGACTTACACAGCTGTATCTTTGAATAACACAAAGCATTAGAGATTTATGAGCAGATAAAGCTGTTTTACACAGAGCTAGACATTCCAGGTAAGGGAAAGATGGGGCAGACACTTGACAAGGGGGAAGCCCTGAGAGTTCATACTTACCAAGCCTTGGAGAGGTAATGGTGTTGACATTTATTTTCTCATTGCAGGCCTCTTGGTGACACTGTCGGTAAGCTGCGGGCTTGGAAAGGGCAGGACACTCATTGCCATGGCGGCCTGTGACTTTGTGCATGCACTGGACCACCCGGGACTGAAGGCCTTTGCCACAAGTTGAAGAGCACTGGAGAAAAGGTGACAGTTTGGTGAATATCAGATATAGCAGATCCTGAGGCCGAAGGGATGATGGTGCTGAGAGAATAAAGCGCATTACACATAAATTGTGATGAGGAAGACATAACTCTTGCAACCATTCTACTACAACTGCTTTCATGTGTATTCTATCTTTACGTGTCTTGGCAAAGGGCATCAAGAAATAAAGAGAGAAAGAAAAGAATGCCTACGAACCTACATTGCTGACTTTTTTCAAAGCATATCTTCAAAATGAAGAAAGGATGGATTTGAGACCTTGGCAAAGTTCCTGTGGTAGCTTAAGCCAAATGAATGAAACAGAACGGTGACAAAAATGAACCATTAAGGAGATTTGGGGGGAGATGTCAGATCTGTACTCATCCCCATTTCTTTTCATAAAATTCCTGGTAGATTGGTAATGGAAAAGGTTCCCAGTCTCCTGATCAGTGAAAAATGTGCTGCAAATCAATGTGAACGACTTTAAGATCTCATATTACGAATGTTCATTGCAAAATTATACCACCGTGATTCTGCTTTAACTGCCATGGTTCCATTTTGTGGAATCCTGGGATTTGGAGCGTAGGGAGATACATTTAGCCAGAGTACTCCAGTGACTCCAAATCCCAGGATCCCACATGGTGTTCCCATGGCAATGACACTTAAGTAATAGTGTTATAACTATGCAACGTGAACAGCCCCTAAGTTTTTTTGGACACTCAAAAATCTTTCATAGCTGGAATGCTGTTAGTTACATGCACAAGCATAACTTTCTCTTACATATAAATATGTCCTTTTAGGCAGGGAGAATTGCAGAAGTGTCTGGCTATGTCCTTGTACACATCAGTGCAAAATGCACACATCAGTGCTGAGACAAGCCAGCGCTGCTGTAACACTTTTGTATCTGGCCAAAGGGACACAGCCAGATGCTTCTGCAATTCTGCCTGCTCCACAGAAAGCACAGAATGGCCATTGAGAGAGGACTTGGGAGATGTTCAGTAAGTCAGTGAGATATATGGCTCAGCCTGGCTTAGGATCTATTATGCTATGCTGAACTATACAGGATTGAGACTGATGCCTGTTTCCCAATTTATGTGCATCTCCATCCCCTAAAACCTGACATAGTGACTTTGCTGACTTCTGATCCCCACTTTAGAAATGCAAACCCCGCACAGGACTGCTATCATACTGTCTCTGCTCCACCTGCTCTTTCATGCTCCAGAATTGAAGTACAGCTACAGAGGAACTCAGTAGTAAATGGGGAATTTGCTGTTGTATGCATCTCACTTCACACACCTATTGCATTAGAGCGCCTCCTGTTTTGTGTTTGCAACTAACTGTTCCCATTTTTCTGTTCTCTCCATCGACCGAATACTCCATTTCCTGATGTGCAGGTTAGAAGTTTAACATTACTAAATATAACCATCTCCAACTGAGGGCAAGATCCATACATCTCTTTCTGGGTGGTCCTTTCAACGCCAGCCGAGTGTTCAACAATGCTCGGCCCTTGTAATAATTTCCAGCTTCAAAAGGGCTTGACAAACATTCACACACATACACACACAAAATCCTGCTATAAAGCATGCAAAGCCCATTTCCCAGTATGCAGTCAGTGGAAGTCTCATAATCATGCCGTATGGCATAAAGCCATGTCAGGCAGGGAATATAAACTTCTTTCGCTTTTTTTGTTGTTGCTAGGGCTATCTTTCTGAAAACTTTGCCACATTTATGGACAAGTTCCTAAATCAAAATGGACGTTTTACTTGGAAAGCTCAACCTATGCAATCGTGCGCACCTCTGCATCGCAGATGCGTACCTGCTTTTGCATGTGGCCGCATGCTGCTATCGCCGCATCTGTTTACCCACAGAGAGGGCAAAGCATCAATTCTTTTTCCACAGCGGCTGCCAGTTCTGCTTCTTAACACACAAAGAACCACCAAAGTGTCTGTTTTTTAAAAACCTTTCTTTCCTTGCCTTGAGCTTAGTTTGATTGCTTCTCCGGGGAAACCAAGACCATCACCTAGGCTATGCAATTAGTCTTCCCGATGCCGGGAAGGCCGGCTTGAACATTTATCCTGAACTGCCTGGGTTTGGCAGCAAAAGAGACATCTGGCTTATTTTAAACAGAGAGAAAATCAGCTTTCCAAGAAATAAGAAATAGATACAGAGAAGTGTACAGATGGGAGGTTGTTGCCCATATGACACTGTACTTTAGAACAAGGGTGCTTAGAGAACTGGGGGGGGGGGAATTACATGCGGATATAGTATTGCATTGTCCCTTCAGAAATGTTTGAAATTAACTTCCATGCAATCAACCAAACTTGTTTCTCCATGTATATGCTTAAAATCAAAAGCTGTATTCCAGATATACAACTTATCAGATACTAAAACCGCCCCTGGTTTTTACCTGGAGCCTGCAGATAAAGATGTACAGATCCAGATACTCTCTGCACACAGAAAGCTAGCAGAGTTGGACCCTGATGTTTGTTCTTTGAATCCATGTACAATTATTATTTTATCATCATTTTATTTATTTTATTTTATACTGGTCAATGACCGAATAAGCAATTTACGTACATAGAAAGCTGGCATGAAAGTGGTCCTTTCCCCTGTCTCCTATCATCCAGACCCTGCACAAATTTACCTTTCTCCTATAACAAAGCTGGGCCAAAAAATTAGGTGTTCAACATTGCGTGCATCTTAACTATAAACTTCAGGTCAAACAGCCACTGTTTGCATCATTAAATCAGAACTACTGGAATGAAAGCTTTGCCATCAATGGATAAGATCTAATTCGCCCACAGCATTTTGAAAACTATTTTTCACAGCTGAAAAAAAGAAGGAAAGGAGGAATGAAATGGGTTGGGGGAAGCAAAGGAGGAGGGGGAAAACCCCATACACCCCAAAGTTGTAATGAGAACGTATCTAGTCTTGTTCAAGACCATCTTTCATACGGAGCTTTTATGTCAAGTAGATGATTTGTTTAATTCCAATCAGGAGAAAAAAATGCCTTCTCAATTCGAGGGCCTGGATCAACTTTAGGAAAAGAAATAAATTACATGGGAAAAAATTTCTTTTGGCTCATCTCACAAATGTTGCAAAATGCTTGCAGAGGG
The DNA here is from genome assembly GCF_019175285.1 of Sceloporus undulatus. NCBI lineage: Eukaryota > Metazoa > Chordata > Lepidosauria > Squamata > Phrynosomatidae > Sceloporus > Sceloporus undulatus. The sequence goes on along the minus strand of NC_056527.1, from coordinate 165,237,951 downwards.
GCAGCTACCAAGCTTTCTCAACAGCCTCCAAGTTGTATTTTAAGACGGGATAATATTTGGCAACAAGACAAGGATAGCTGTTCAAATAAATCTCTATATCTAATTTTAAAAAATGATTTTATCTTCAGACTGCACCAAATTCAAGACCGCAAGTACATAAAATTCTCAGATATAAAGGTATGCCAAACTAGAAAAATTGGTAACGGGAAGAGGGACCAGAATTACAAAATGTTAGTTATTCTATTTGTTTATTGGCCAAGATTCAGGCTCTGTGGTTCGTAACTTTACGAATCTGTCGTTGCATTGCCAAAATGCAACAAAACCCAAAAGATTTCTGTTCGTGGCTTGAAGAATACAATCCTACCTAAACTGTGTTCCTGCTGACATGTAATATATAATAATATAATATAATAAATGCATTTTAAGCATTTTAATCTTTTTACACTTGGTTTTAGCATTGATTTGTTTTAATCATTGTAGTACTTTAATTCTATTTTAATATAGTATTTTTGAATGTTTTTAACTGTATGGTGTTTTTTAATGTTGTAAGCCACCTTGAGTCCCAGCTTTGGGAGAAGAGCGGGATGATGATGATGATGATGATGATGATGATGATGATGATGATGATATCTACACTGTACCTGTAGGGATACATCTGAGACTTTACTAAACGAGCACTGAACCCAAATCTAACAACACAGCCCACTCATGGCCCAGCTATGTTTTAAACACTTTGGAAAGACCAACCATCTTCAAAGACTACAGAAGAAAGGTGATACAGAACAACAGTAGAAATACTGAAGATGATTTCCCTTGCAATATATAAGGTATCCCTTTAAAAACAAAGTCCAGCGGCCCAGACATTCCTATTATGCACCTGCAGAACTAATCTGTAGAAGGCAACCTTGCCATGGAGTTTAGCTGGTGTGAATTTTCTGTGCAAACCAGGCATCGGTAAACAGGTGAGGAAAGGCTGAAGCTCACGTCTCCTCTGTGATTCTCTTGAAAACGTATCCCCTTCCTTCCTTCCTTCCTTCCTTCCTTCCTTCCTTCCTTCCTTCCTTGTGACAAACATAAATCTTGAAAAGAGCTTGAGGGAGGAATGCAAACTCAAGTGTTGCATCACCCGCTATTTCTGCAGGTGACATCTGTACGTGCAACATCTGTACATGAAGCAGCTACTAAGAGAGGCTGTGCATCCAGGAGGATTTCATCTGCACAAGCCTTCTGGCACATGCGAAGGAATTGCCTGTACTGAACGTCTGGCTGGCTGGTTTCGCGGAGTGCAGAAAACCTCCCCAAATTCCTTTTGCAAAAACCTGGTCCAAAACAAAGCAATGTGTAAAACGGCGATGGAAATTAGCACCGCAAAAAGTGCATGTATTCCACCGAAAAAATACTAAATGTCTTTTAAATGAACGCCTATCGCTTCGTCTTGAACCAAAGCTGTTAAACTTCCCCAAAGGAGCCCTCTTGACATTTCCAGTTACACCGGAGGTCTGAAGGTTTAGCTGTGCAATTTCAACTGCTTGTTTCAATCAGTATGTTCTTTGCATCCCTCCAGTTTCTGGCGATGTTGACCTCTCTTCTGTTTGTGCATTCAATTTCCTATTTTTCGTTCCTTTCTATCTGGCAGCTTGGTCTTTCCAAATGATACTGTCATCCGTAGATGAGCTAAGATGGGAAGGCTGAGCACTAGGGACCTGGTTAACATTATAGTGAATTTGTGGCAGAGATGGGATTTTAATGGGGCCTTCCAGTTCCCTTATGCAATTGCTTTGCCAGTTTTGTTACTAGCCCTCATATCTGGCCTCCACAGAAACAGTTAGATAGAGTGAAGTGCAGATTACATGGGAATATGGTTTCTAATATATTTCATCCTCAAGACCTTGGCTGCTCTTTGTCTCCTTTCTTTCTCTTTCTCTCTCTGCCCTGTTTTACAGAATATGGTTTACGTTGATCTTGCCAAAACAATTACGTTGCAATTAGAAGGCTCTTGTTCCTCCAACGATGATTGATGACAGCTGATCCATCATACAAGACATCTTCGGGGACGGCACAAAAGTAGGGTTATTCTAACAGGAAATGAGACTTTTTCTCCCAGGTTTCCCATGTGCTGCTAGGACACGTTACCTGCTGCCAGGATTTTTGCAAAGGCTAAGACGCGGAGGCAGAAGCAATTGGCAGTGCCTCGCGTCAGGGGAGGGCAGGTGGCTAGAAGCAGTTTTTAAAAGCGTACTTTATCACAAATGACACGGCTTGGCAGCGGCAGCAGTATTCCTAACACGCTCGCCTCTGCCAAGTTCTCGCTGATGCTCCGAAACGTGTTTCAGTCAGAGATGGGTCCCTGAGGTGCCTCACGGAGAGCCAATGCCAGTCAGGTGCATGACGTGGAAAGTAAGGATCATGCTCCAGCTGCGGGGGGGGGGGCAGAACTGGGGCATTCGGCCAGATTCCCATGCCTGCCACCCAGGGAAGGAGGTAGAGCCAAGGCAGGAACTCTGAAGCACTCCAGATGTTTATGGAATGGCATCGCTCAGCAGCCCTTGCCAACAGAGCCACTGGGGAGTATTGGTTGGGAGCATCTGGGGAAGAAGCTGCTTTCTCATCCAGAGGTCAGACTTAAATGTGCAGGTGAGATATGGCCTGCTTAAATAAGTACTGTGCATACTCGACTACAAGTTGATCTCATGTATAAGTCGAGGGCAGGTTTTGGGGCCAAAATTAGGGATTTTGATAAGCGCCGTGGATAAGTCAAGGGTAAAAGTTAGGGCCACGTAACAAAGGATCTAAAGGATGAAGCAAAGGAAGACAATGCCAAAGATGTTTAAAAAAATCCCAGCAGGCATAACTGTTTGCATTCATCCTAAAAGATGGATGGATGAGAGAACAGAGGAGGGTCTGTGCTTCCAGGGACAGTGATGGTGAACCTTTTAGAGGCCGAGTACCCAAATTGCTAAACCCAAAACCCACTTATTTATTGCAAAGTGCCATGTCCCTATGGTTTTCTAATAACAAACTCTGGCAAACTCTGGGCTGGGGTGATGGCACATGTGCCCACAGAGAGGGCTCTGAGTGCCACCCTTGGCATGCGTGCCATAGGTTCGCCATCACTGGATTATACTTTGCCTTTCACCAGTGCATGGTTCCTTTTTTAAAATAAGAGTTAAAGTACAGTACTAGCACTGATAAGTCGACTCCTGTTTTTGGGGTCAATTTTTGGATTAGAATTTCTAGACTTATACCAGAACTACACATCTAGATGCCGTGTTTGCACTAGTCACTTTCTGCATTCTCGATTTTCCTACAAGAAACAGCAAAACAGGCAAAGAAGAAACTTTTGCTGCATCCGCACTGCAGAAATAATCCAGTTTAGCCCCACTTTAATTGCTCTAGCTCCATGCTATGGACATCTGGGAACTGTTGTTGGTTGAGGCACTTTGTGGTGTTGCAACGAACTGCAATTCTCAAAGTTCCATAACATGGAGGTAGGGCAGTTAAAGTGGGGTCTAACTGGATTATTTCTGCAGTGTGAATACTGCTGAAGCCAGCCTTTCTCAGCTTTTCTTTCTTTTTTTAGATTTCTAGAGATAAGATATTACTCAAATTCATAAATAATGAAAGCTACAAAAGTCAAAGCAGAGGCACTAAGAAACCTTATCAAGAAACTCTGCCTTGTAATAATCTGAAGGGATATAAATATCTAGACAGCACTGCACTTATTTCATATACTTCATTCTAAAAAACACACTCCATGGTCAATTCATACTCTTTAAGGGCAGGGTTTCCCCCTGTCCTCCAGTCTAAAAAATATATCTGTTATTTCACCTGTTAATACACAGAGGCTGTTTATCTTGGCTGGCCTTCTTGGTTCTATGTTCCAGTTTATGAATAATATAATGTTCAATACTCCAAACATTTGGTGATAGAAATTCTTGGCATGACCTAAATATAGGCTTAGCAGACAGCGGGAAAATAAGAGGAAAGGGGAGATCTTTCTCTCCGAATTAAGATGATATTGCACCAGTAACACTGGCTATCCTAAAGCACAACAGTTTTGCTGTCCACGGATCAAAACCAGAATTTTGACCTGGATTTGACGTCTTTTCTTCTAGATTTCATTTCCAGCAACAACATAATTTAGCTTTAGATATTGGAAAGCAAATTCAAGCTACTGAACACCTATGTGATTCTACTGTATTTTATTGCATTCTATGTATGTTTGTTTTTGGAGAAAGCAAGTTCTTTGTTAAGACAATTAGGCTTGCAAAAAGAAGATACAGGTTGAGTCTCATTCTATCCAGAATGATGAAATCCAAACTATTCCCAAATCCAAAATGGTACATATGAGGTGTTGATATACTGGCGCCTTTGCTTTCTTATGGCCCAGTGAAAACAAGGGAGGTTTGGAGTTTGATATGATCCGTGAATAAGTCGAAAGTAAGACTTAGGGTCATGTAACAAAGGATTTAAAGGCTGAAACAAAGGAAGACAATGCCAAAGAACTTACAAACTTGTAGGAGTCATAACTATTTGTGTTCACACTGAAGGAAGGATGGATGAGAAACTAAAGGAGGTTTAGTGCTTCCAGGACAGATTACACTTTTGCCCTTCACCGGGATGGTTTCTATTTTTATGAGAGTGAAAGTACAGTACTTAAGCTTGCCCCATGGATAAGTCGACACAGATTTTTTGGGTCAATCTTTTGACTAAAGGTTCTAGATGTGTACATGAGTATATACAGTATATGATGAAGAAAATCATGTTGAAACCATGCCTTTACCTTGGACCAGTCTCCCGTCTTCCACTCATAACAGCCGGTGTGATCCTCACATTCTTCTTCCTCTCTTGGCCGGGTGGCCGCCTCACACTTCCCTTGCGAGTTGGTGCAAGTGACCGTTCGCTTTTGCTTCCCCCGTCCACAGTTGGATGAGCACTGCAAAGGGAACAGGCACAATAAGCGGTTGTTAGAATCATAAAATCCTAGAGCTGGAAGAGACCACAATGGCCATCCAGTCCAACCCCCTGCCATGCAGGAACTCTCAGTCAAAGCATCCCCGACAGATGGCCATCCAGCCTCTGTTTAAAGACCTCCAAAGAAGGAGAATCCACTACACTCCGAGGGAGTTTGTTCCACTGTTGAACAGCCCTTACTCTCAGGAAGTTCTTCCTAATGTTGAGGTGGAATCTCTTTTCCTGGAGCTTGCATTCATTGCTCCGGGTCCTAGTCTCAGGAGCAGCAAAAACAAGCTTGCTCCCTCCACAATATGACATCCCTTCAAGTATTTAAACAGGGCTATCATATCACCCCTTAACCTTCTCATCTCCAGACTAAACATCCCCATTGTTGGTTACAATTTGGATGAAAACCGGGGGAAAGCGCTACCCTTGCCAATCTGTTTGAGATTTTTGAAGCCGTTTCAGATTCAGAGTTCTGTTTGTCCAAATGTTGCTTGCAAGAGACCTCCTAGATTTCTGAGTGGAAAATTATCGGACATATTGATGTATAGAATTGGCTTGGGATTTACTAATGATACTAAATTCAAGATAAATTAAGCTTAGGAGGCAACGTTAGAACTAAATGCATTCCTTTCTTGGACCATCACCAGTCAGGGATTATAGTCAATGTGGTGAGATCTATGTAGCCAACCAGAGTGGCTTATATGGCAATGTAAATAAAGCTCATTTTGAGTGAAGGCAACAGTTCTTAGACTGGTCACACAAGTAACTCTAGCATATTATATTACCAAGGTCCAAGAAGACCTATTCTTTTTTGAATAAGTGAACATGTTCATCCTCTTTCTTAGCAATCTTTGAAATTTTTTTGAATTTTGGAAAAATCTAGGGATCTTGGTGCCTTTTGACACTTGAGGAAATGTTCCCAAGATTACTTCCCGCAGAAAACCCTACTAAAAATTGAATTCCTCTCTCCCTATAGCATCATATTTCATCAAGGGATCAGCGAAGAACAGACTGTGCGCTTGACAGTAAATAAATAGTCGAAGATACGAGATTCTCTGTGAGATCTTTTGAATGTGCTCCACGAAGCTTCACCATTTGGGGGTTTAGGATGGAAACAGGCCTCTACTTGATGCATGCTACGTTCAGTGGACAGATCTCAGCATGCCTATCTATCCATCTTAAATAATAATAATAATAATCCAGGCAGTTGTGACCTGCTGACCCTGTTGAGGACATGAATGACATGTGTTTATGTGCTGGCACGCAAACAGACATGCTTTGAAAGACTTCACCGCAACAGCAAAGCGACTTGTTCGTCTTCACTGAATGAATGACACACACACACAGAAACTGGAAATGCTCCCACTAAATTTATTGTTGTTTCACTGAATGACCACCTTATGGAAAGGAACATCTTTTTGTAATGCAAAGGGAAGAATGGGATTCTGTTGGCTACTAGGAGGGATTCCCTTAGTCCATTGAGATAATGAAATTCAAGAGCTGCTTCTTGAAACTGGCAGCTGGCTGACTGCATCGAACACAAGAGGCTGGATAATGCTGGTGTTGTGCAAGAGAAGAAAAATGTTGGATTGGAAAGGATATGTAGAGGTTTCATTCTGGTTCAGCTCCCTCACCTGAACCAGAAGATCAAGTTCAGCCAAACAGCACAAATAATTCAAGTACCCATTGGGCCTAACACTTAACGTTCTTGGGAAGGACAGGTTGCTTACCTGGAACTGTGGTTCTTAGGAGCCAGGTGTTGCCTTATGACAGATGGTTGTGCCAAGATGGCACACAAAGGGTCTAAAACAGATGTTGTCAACTGTTAATCATACAGCTGTTTTGGGCTTCAGCCTCCAGAAGCCTTTGCCAGCATGGCCAATGATGAGGGAATCTGAGAGATGAAGTCAAAAACATCTGGAGGACCAGAGGTTGAGGACCACTGGTCCAGAATGATGAACTAAAGGGCCTTGTGGAATTGACAGAGAAAGTCACTGCTCATTTTTGTTTTAAAGAGGTATTTTGAACACATGAAAGCATCCAGAAATCAGTCATTCTTATTGCATACACTCGACTATATACCTCAGTATAAGTCGAGGACAGGTTTTGGGGCCAAAATTATGGATTTTGATATGACCCATGGATAAGTCGAAGATAAAACTTAGGGGCATGTAGCAAAGGATCTAAAAGATAAAGCAAAGAAAAACAATGCCAAAGAATATACAAAATTCCAGGAGGAATAACCTTTTGTGGTCATAATAAAAGTTGGATAGAGAATAGAGGGAAGTAAGGACAGATTACTCTCTGGCCTTTCACCAAGGGATGGTTCCTTTCAATATAGATCAGAATTACAGTACAGTATTTAGTATTTAGTTAGAACCGTCTAACTAAAAAGATTGCATGTACAGCGCTGTGTAAATTTACAGCGCTTCATAAATAAAGGTTAATAATAATAATAATAATAGTGTTTACATTGACACATGGATAAATAAATTGACTCAGGCTTTTTGGGTCAATTTTTTAACTAAAATTTCTAGACTTATACAAAAGTATATAGAGTAATTATTCAGGCAGAGATATTAGCTTTAACACTTTTAGTGGTTGCATCTTTGTTTTTTGTCTTTTTAAAGACAAATAATTACTATGAAATCAGATGCAGGAAGGTTTGCTCACTTCTAGCCATCTTCATCTGGGGATCTGTACTCTGACATTTCCATCTCAACTGGTCCATTCTTCCCACCAAGACTGCCTTACCTTAGACCATTCTGACGCTTCCCAGATGGAGACACAATCTCGACCTTCACAGCTTTGGACCGGAGTTGGCTTGGGGCCGAGGCAGTAGAGATCCCTGGTGTTGACATAGGTGCCATTCTGCAGCTGATAGACGCATGCCACTTCGCGACGCTGGATACCTTTGGCGCAGGTTGCAGAGCATGGGCTCCATTGCCCTGCCACCCACCTTAAAGAGGGGAAGGGGTATAAAGAAGTAAATAATGTAATTTAATCCATGAGCAACATTTTTCAATAAGGTTTTCATCTGTAGTAGGAATAATTTTGACCTCCGGAAAGCTATGGAAGGGTGAGAAGGTTATGTACTAAAATGTTTGGGAGCCTATGGTATATACAGTGGGCCCTCCACATTCGCTGGGGTTCGGGATGAAGGATCCCCGTGAAAGTAGAAAAACTGCAAATAAAAAAAAGACTGTTTTATACTTGAGAGAACATCTCTCTAGGAATCTCTAGGTCCTCCAGGACAAGTCAGTGGTCAACATCTGCCAGATGTTGGAATGAAACTGGAGGACCTACAAATGCCAGGAAAAGTGTCCTCTCTAGGAATCTCTAGTTCCTCCAGCGTGGGAAAATGTAGCTAAAAGTTCAGATTCAATACAGATATGAATACTGTATGATGATGAAGGTGGAGGCAGGAGGGGCAGAGTGGGAGACTGCATTTCTAATTCACTGTCAGCTCCAGAAGCAGGCATAGCTGCTGTCCAGCCTTCGCTGAATTAAGTCTAGCAACAGTATTGTAATTTCACGGTGATCTAAAGTCTTTGGCAAGAAAAGAGAGGAAAGGATTGAGCGTAAGGGAGAACAGCGGAGAGGAAAGGAGTGGAAATCTTTGCAAGAGCCACCCTCGTCGTTTGCCTTAAGAATCAACCCTTCAACCGCATGCCATACAAACCGGAGGAAAAAACAGGTTGTGACCTTGTTTAGAAAGGAAAAAGAAATAGGAGGGAACAGAAGGGAGAGAGCCTCCCACTTTCTTTTCCAGTTCAGTGGGCTGTAAGGAAACAAGAAAATGGGCATGGGAAGAATCTGGAATTCTTTATGATGATGGATGGGAAAACAGACAGAAAAGGACCCGCTCTTATGCAAGTTTAGTGAAGAGCCCTTTCATTGGCTCAAAGCAAAGCAAGTCTGGGAGTTGGGAGCAGCACCGTTCCTCGAGTTTAACTTTGCTAACGTCAAATTTATACCAAAGCTGTTGATCTAATGGAGAACCTGTTCAAAAACCAATTATTTTTTAGCACACATCTCCCTGAAACTAATTTTTCATGCCTCGAGAGACAATGTGGTATAATGGTTTGAATGTTGGACCAGGATTCAGAGAGACCAGGGTTCAAATCTCCACTCAGCCATGGAAACCCATTGGGTGACTTTGGGCAAGTCACACTCTCTCAGCCTCTGAGGAAGGCAAGAGCAAGCTCCTCTCTGAACAAAAGTTGCCAAGAAAACTAAGTCAAATGAATAAATGAATGGGCAGTTAACAATAAGAAGCTGCTGGTGTGAAATATTTGGGCCTTTGGTGCTTTTTAAAAACTATTATTATTTTTTTACTATTGGGTGCTTCCCTGGAGCATGACCATTAGGAAGTGCAGTATTGCAGCTGTGAACGCAGTATTTCCAAACAGTGTGCCAGGATACAGTAGCATGCCAAGAAAATGAAGTAAAGGCTTCCATGATCTGGGGGAGGGGGGGGGGGTCGGGACTGTATTCAAGTACGAAGTCGGAGAAGGCTTTCACGGCCAGAATCTATAGTTTTTTGTGGGGTTTTTGGGCTATGTGACTGTGTTCTGGAAGAGTTTATTCCTGATGTTTCGCCAGCATCTGTGGCTGGCATCTGTGGCTGGCCACAAAGCCCGAAAACCTCACAAAAAACTATGGATTCCAGTTAATGTAGGGTAGACAACTGTGGCTTTCCAAATCTTGCTGGCCTGCAACTTCCATCAGTACTAGCCAGTGTGGCCAGTGGTGGTGATTTATGGGACTTAGAGGCCAAGAACATCTGGAAGGCCATATCCCCTTCCATTAGTCGTTCATGGATATGATCTGGGCTGCAGAGGGAGGGTACTAAGCTTGGCTATAAAACAGTGAGGGAAATTCCATTTGTATACTTTCAGAGGCATTTTCTTGCTTGTAAAATGCTACTGAGACCAGTAAATTATGAAACCCGATCCTTGAACTGGGGCGTGGATGCCTATGATTATTCATTCGGTGGAGGAATGCGTTCAAAAGCATGTACAAGCACAAGAAAAATGCTCAGGTGTGCTGAAGTGGTACCATGTTCCCAGAAAATCTGAGACAGGTGAGAAGAGATTTATGCTTGCATCACGTAAGAGCAACCGAGAATTACTAAATGGCTTCTGCTGTCGATAACACCAGGGCTTTCTTCCACATCTTACGAATCATATGCAAGAAGGCAGAGCTTGCTGTGGCAAACAGAAGGAGTTATTGTAACAACGCTATAATAATTCGACTTGTACTCCGAGAGCAAGCTCAGAGCTTCCTCTTTAAATAATAATAAAAAAAGAAAGTTAAAATAAATTATAGACACGGTGAGAGAGAATGGCCTCTTTAAGATGTTCTCGGTCAGTGGCTATGCCAAGCATGCATTTCTAATATCTGGGTGGGCAAACACAAATGGAAATTTAAATTCTGCAGAGACGCGGAGAATGTGCTTCGAAAAACGTTTCCATTTGGCAGCGTCTGAAGTGCGAATGTGTGGCTGACCTGGAGGGAAGGAGAAAATGTTAGGAGAGAGGGAGGTGTGGCCGTTTTTTGGAGATACAAAGCACTGTGTGGCTGTTTGTTGCCATAGCACTAGTGGCAAACCAGTGAGAGCACCATTCTTAGTTGTCCAACCAAGGATAATGGCCCTTTATTTTATGACTGTAAGTATGCTCGGAAATTCCACACCAAAAGCAACAATTCCCTGGAACTCAGGGAAAGGATTAAATCCACGGAGCCGTGCAATTTAAACTTCTCATTCTCCATCGAACAGGGAAGGGATGGCACTGAAGCGACCCTCCGCTCAACCCTGAAGCTATTGCTTGCAAGCTACCGAAACGTTCAAAGTCACGGGATGCTGAGGGTCAAAAACTGCACAGGCTGGAAACGTCCAAAGTTTTTGATGCGTAATATTTGCAGGCGGCCTAGAAATCCATACAGGCCAGAAACAGGAGAGTCAAACCACTCCATGGATAGCAAGATCAAAAAGTGGTTTTATTTCTAGAAAATGGTCAGATGTGTTTCAGAGGTTCTTGTACAGCTCTTTGTGAAGGAGAGAATTTCTTCCTGCAGGTCTTTCCAGACTGGTCAAGTTCTCCGTCTTGATCTTTATGTCTTTATCAAGGATCCATTTGGATATCCTTTCCCCCCTTGGAATCCAAACTGCCCTGACTGAACCATTATGGTTTGGGAAGGAGATAGGTGAAAAATACCTTTGCTGCCCAATGCACACACACATTACAGGTATCAACTTGTGATCAACAGTTAAAACCAAACTTCTAAAAAAATTATATTTCAAGAGATGTATACATTTTGGGTTCAAATACAAGTACCTCCGGCATGCATGCACTCTGTTGCTGCTCTCTGGCTTAGTCTGCAAATCCAGTACTAGACCACTTACTTTTATTTCAAATGTCCAGCTTGTGCTTTATATTCTGTGTTAAAAATAACTGGACATTCACATGATAGATACACAAGTGGCTTAAACCTAGCCAAATTTAAGCTTTGCATATAAAATTTGTGCACATACAGTCACAAAAATGTTCTGCTTTTCGTAATCAGCTCCTTACCTTGACTGGCAGGGGTGAACATTACATCTTCTAACTTGGGGCTCTGGACGGGTCACTCGTTGGCAAGAACTGTCATTCACCAACATCATGGTCTTGTTAACTATCCGTGTACAGGACACAATGGTTTTACGTTCTCCTGAAAGGGATATGAAGAAGAGAAGCATTGTTCGGAGGTGGAGAATCTCTGTCTGGTTATTAAAACATTTCAGCCCTACTGGCTGAGATCCTGTATTGCCAGACATTGCCGAGTAACTCCAGATACACAAATAAATAAGCTTCACCTCCTCCACATTGCACACTGCAGCCTTCCCATCCGCTATGTGTCCATATGTAGAAGGACTCCTGCTGATGTTCAGGCTCACTTCTGTTTTCCGCAGAGTAGTTCACAGGGATAGTGTATTCATAGTGGATCCCATAGTTCTGATCATGGAATAACAGCACCTAGTTGAGGGAGCAAGAGATAGACTATAGCTGGGTGGCGGTGGTGGTGGGATACTAGGGAAATAAATAAAAACAGTCCAAATAGCAAAACAAAAATTTTTTTAGTCCAAAAACATTTTGACTAAAAGGAAAACCACAACAATCTACAGGTCGCCCCTCCTAACTTGCGGATCTGAGATCTGCGACCTCAAAAATCCGTGGAGGGGTGACCTCCACTATTTTCAATGGGGCGCATGACCGGTACACATGCTCAGGGACGCACCCCATTCAAGCCTATGAGGCTTGAATATATACAAGCCTCCGTTTTCGTAGAGAGGGGTGTCCAGAAGAGATCCTCTGCAAAAGTGGAGCGCCAACTGTATTTCCATCTTGTCAGAAGATGTCAAGATGGAAGCTGAGGATGGCTGTGCTTCATTCAAAAGATACATCCATAAATGTTAAGTAACATCCAGATGTTAAGTACGACTGCAGGGAACTGAAATCAAGCCACCTCAGTCTAGAAGCAGCTTATTATATAGTTCAGAGTTCTGCCGAATTAAGATGCTGTTGACTATACACACTGTAATTCAGGTGTGCTGGAAGGTAGACTAGTACTCAGAGCAGGTTGAGACAAGGATAGGCACCCCAGGGGGAAGGGGAGCAGACAGGTGATATTGTATCTTATTGCAGTGAAATGGTACGTGAGCTTATTTTAAAAAAAGCCAGAGGTGGCACGAAGCCCATTGAACAAATCAAATCCTAAACAAACATGGTGATGTGTTATCTGATGTGTGGTTGGGAAGGGTGCCAACTAGAATTCACCTGACCCTCTGGTAGCTGGAGGCATCTGCAACTGCTGAAACCTCCTAAAATGAGACAGGGCTGATAATAATCAAATTGATGCCCTTTTGGGTTTTTATGTTGAAGCTCATGAACTGCTCTCTGTCTGGAACCAAGAAGGAAAAGCAATGCCCAAGGCACTGATAATTTTGTGCTGAGTTAGTCCAAACCAAGATCCAACGTGATGCAGTGGTTTGAGCATTGGACTATGACTCTGGAGATGAGGATTCAATTCCCCGCTTGAGCATATAAACTCACTGGGTGATCTTGGGCAAGTCACACTCCCTCTGCCTCAGAGGATGGCAATGGCAAATCCCCTCTGAAGAAACATGCCCAGAAAACCCCATGACAGGTTCACCTTGGTGTCGCCATAAGTAAAAAATGACTTGGAGGCACACAACAACAAAGAGGAAGGGCAACTGCAAACCCCTTTCATGTTCTTCCCCTTAATATCAACTTGAATACATGGAAGACGATGAAAGTGTTTGACTTGAAAGTGCTGAAGCACTTCACCAAGAGAGTGGGAGGAATGCCACTCATCACAGCAGCTACTCTAATAGTGCCAATCTGAAGCAGGGCCTGCAGTCCAATCCCTCGCTCTCAGGATAAAAGGGCAGGCGCCATGCTACACGTTTTTGAAACCATGAACATATTTAAGGAGCGGCAATCACGGTTGACATTTTGTTGGGAACATTTCCAAACAGCAACTTTTTTTTTGCAGAACATTGAAAACTACAGAACGCCAAGACCTCTCAGGAAGCATTGTTGGAGCACAAGTCAATTAACAGATAGGATTGGTCAATAGAAATGTTACTCAAAATGTTGTGCCGTTCAGTTTTCTGCACATTATAGAACAAAGTTATGTTGCTAATATCCTTTTAAAAATATTTAAGCCACTGAGTAGCTGATAATCCTGTACTGCTGATGATAATGCAGTGCAAACTGTGGATTATGCACAGTCTGAAAGTGATACTCAGAGCATTTGTAATGACATCCCTAGGGACAAAGGAAGAAATATCTCAGATTAAACACTGCCATTATTTTGCATAAAGAAAATGCTGGGTCAGTCATTTGTGCTAACATTTCCAGGCTAAAACCTGAAATTTAGTATAGCCTCTGGTGATGTCATAGGGTTGGTCCTGGTTATGTCATTAAACATTATGTATTAAGTAGCAAAAGAGCCGCCTTGGGGTAGTGGTTTGAGTGCTGGCATACAAGCAAGCATTGCAAGTAGTAATCGTACTGTCTGATGCCTTGTGTGCATGGGCCAAATAAAATGGCCTCCCTTGGCAGGGAAACTGGATGATGCACAACAGCCCAAACCTTCTGATGCAAGCAGACCAGACAACATCCAAACCATTCAGCACCAGAACTGGAGCATACACAAACTAAAATAACACACACTCAAATAACAGGCAATAAATTGCCACCCTGTTTGCTAATTACCTGTAAGGCAGTCTCCAAATTACTAGTAATTCAGTAATTACTAAATTACCTTGCCACTAAATTACTGCACTAAATCAATTAGCACACACTATTTGCTCTGGCTCTTCCTGGAAGATCTGCAGAACTGGAGCCATTTTATCTAGCAAAACTGGGCCCTGTCTGCATGGGTCAAATAAAGTGGCCTCCTCCTATCCTCTTAGATGGACAGTCCAAATCTTAATTTTTTGTGGGTTTTTCAGGCTATGTGGCCATGTTCTAGAAGAGTTTATTCTTGACGTTTCGCCAACATCTGTAGCTAGCATCTTCAGTGAAACATGAGGTATAAACTCTTCTAGAACATGGCCACATAGCCTGAAAAACCCACAAAAAACGATGGATGCCGGCCATGAAAGCCTTCGACTTCACAGTCCAAACCTTGGTTCTGGTGCAAGCAGATCAGATGACAGCTGGCCAGTTTCAGCATCAGAACCATTTTATACCCCTCTTACCATGGATTTTAAGAAGTCCCCAGTTGCTCAGATCCAGAGCCCTCCATTCTGAAGTCAGACAGATGTTTGAAATGTGTCCCACACTGCTGCCTTGCATGTCTTGCATTATGGTCAGTTGTTCCCTCAGAGGTCAGAAAGAGGTGCCCAGCTATGTGATCATTATTGGTCACTTCATTCTGACCTCAGAGGGAACTGACCACAATGCAAGACAAGTGACTTGCAGCATGCGGTACTGGAATGGAGGGCCTTTGTAACATGGGAGGTTTGAGGCAGCTCTGGAGCCAGGATATTCCAGGTTGCCCCTAGATTATCCTTTCCAGTGCAGACAGTACCTGAATGAGACTTTATCTAGTGAATTGTTTCAGTGTGCTTAGGGCTTAGAGCTCCTTCATTCACATAAGGGAATGGTGGTGCCAACCAACCAGCCTCTTTCTGACAACAAGCAGCCTCTGGATTAACCTGGCTTTTGTGGAAACACAAGGATCTTAGCCTGTTGACTTTCCTTGGTTGACGGAGCAAGGCTTTCTGTATGCTCTGAGCTTTTCCTTCAGCTCCAGCAAATGATGTCAGGGTTGATGGGTTGGAAAGTGTTCACTCCAAGTGTAGATCCAGGTATAGCTGCTCATGGGCCCAGGCTTGGTCCCAATAGGATATGAATCTACTACTGCCTAACTGTTTTGTTTAAGAGTAGGGTGGAGTGAAGCTTTAAAGTGGTGAAAGGAAGGGGAGTTTCTGAGATGGCTTTAACAAACATCTGCTGCAGACTGTTTGGGTCGGGTAGATCTTGCCTCCGTGAAGACACCGGGCCAGATAACCCTTGAGGCCCTTCCAGTCCTTTAATTCTAGGAAAGCAAGCACTCCTCGTTGGCTTTTTACAAACTGATCTGTACAAAAACAGACAAATATCTTTTGCAAGAGGGGAGGGGGGGAGACACATCTGTAGCTACAGAATGGGAGCTTTATTAGTCTGAGATGGAAGCCAAAGCTAAGACAAACCAGACAATCAGCTATAGTTTTAAAGCTTTTTGCAGGATCCAAAATGTTCAGCACTTGCCAGCACAAGATGCGAAGCCCCACCCTGCCCTGATTTAAGCAAACGAGATGTTAATGAAGAAGGAAGCCCTTCTATTGGGAAGTATCTTGGGGACTGGGCTGGCCTTTAGTTGCCAAGTGGGGTCTGAAACAGACCTAGCTACATAAACACTCATTTATCCAAGAAACATACTTACCAGAACGCATTTGGAGAAATGCCTTGGGCATTTTCTTTTTTAAAAAACAAGGTTAAGTTCCTTTTTTTAAAAAAAAAAAGGAAAGAGATCCTTATTATCTCATTCTGGGAACAAGATTGAAGAATCTAAAGGCTCATATGAAATCAATTTCATGCAACTGAACAGCCATATTCTCTCTTTCTCTCTGAGTGTGCATGTGCAAATGGCTGCCAACAAAGACCATGATCTCGTCACTCGGGTAGTTTGTGATTTATTGCTCCATTTCAACACTGTTTTCAATATATTGGCAGGAATCTTGTGGGTGACATAACACAGGTGTAATGTTACATTGCACCTGTGTATGTCTTTCAACAGTCATCGCAGATGAAGACATCCAGCCCCTCCATCTGCAATGATCCTCCACCCATTCAACCACTCTGTTGTCATTAACTGCCCTCGAGTCATCCTCGATTCATGGCAACCCTGTGGATGAGACATCGCTAATCCTATTCTCAACAGCTCTGCTCAATTCTTGAAGTTTCAGATCGGTGGCCTCCCTGGCTGAGATTATCGCATTGCTTTTAAACCGCCTCATTCCCGACGGGATAAAGGTACATGTAATTTTAAAATCGGGTGTTATTGCACTCGCCAGGTGAAGGCAACCCGTTTGCAGCCCAGATCCCAGAGGCTGATCCAGCGGCTTTTCAAAAATGAGATTTTGCCATTTTTGAAAAGCTGCTGGATCCGGGTTGCATTTGCCCGGCTATCGGCTAATGCAATAACACCCAATTTTAAAATTAAACGTGCTTTTATCCCATCAGGGATAAGGCACTTTAAAAGCAATGTGATAATCTCCTATGTCTATCCATCTGGCATGTGGTCTACCTCTCTTTCTGCTGCCTTCTACCTTTCCTAGTATCTATGTCTTTTCTCATCATTCATGCCTTCTCATAATGCGGCCAAAGTAAGACAGCCTCAGTTTAGTCATCCTGGCTTCTAAGGAGAGCTTGGGATTGACCTCTTCTAGGACCCATTTGTTTGTCTTCTTGGCTGTTTGTAGCACTGGATAGATAGGTTAGCCAAAGAGGGTGACCCTTAAAGCGACTTGTGGCTCACCTTTCCTGAAATTGTAAAATAAGGTATATGGCCAACACATTGCCACGTTGTCCAAATCCAATAATTTACCTATAAACACTGTGCTTTGTTTTTTCTAGGTGTGTGTGACTTTTACTTCTACGCTGTCCAGAGACCACTGATACAGGGCAGAACAGAAATATTTTAATGAATAGATTTTTAATAAGCACCTTATATAGTAGACTATAATTCGACCTCATGTATAAGTCGAGGGCAAGTTTTGGAGCCAAGATTATGGATTTTGATATGACTCATGGATAAGTTGAGGATAAAACTTAGGGGCATGTAATAAAGGGTGTAAAAGATGAACTTTACTGTCTTTATACAGAAATATCTTATTCAGATCCTTTTAAGCCTGATGTCTCTTGGCACGCCTTTGAGGAGAAGTACCAAAGAGGTGCCACCCCTGCCATTTTCCTATGCAAGCAATGAAAAAGGTATCATGGTGGAAGGAACAGAGGGTTTTGTCGCTTCTTTGGATGCTCCTGGGATGCACTAAACTCTTACCGTTCATCAATCCATTCAGAGAAGGGGAAGAGTTAAAATATAGTACACTCCTCCCTCCATATTTGTGGCTTTGATATTTGCAGATTTGATTATTCACGGAGTTGATTAATATGTTCTCTCAAGGTCCTCCAGTGCAACACTATGGTCAATTTTAACTAAAAGTCGCACTGAAAGACCTAGAGATTCCTAGAGAGAATACTCTACTAGGCATTTGTAGCTCCTCCAGCGCAACTCTATGGTCAGTGTCTGTTGGACGTTGACCACAGAGTTGCACTGGAGGACCTTGAGATTCCTAGAGAGGTGTCCTCTCAGGTAAAAACATGGTGTTTTTGTTATTTGTGGTTTTTCCATATTCATAGGGGTCTTGTGCCCCTAACCTTAGTGAATATGGAGGGACAAGTGACCATACATTGACCATGACCCAGTTTTATGGGTGTCAATTTTTTGACTACAATTTCTAGACATGAGTATATACAGTACTGGATTTTGAGACGAACACACCAATGGCACCTATAACTGAAGAAGGAAGAAAATGGTTATCGCTGAACAGCAAAACCTGACTCCACCACGAAGAAAGACAATGAAAAAGATCTCTAATTACCATCAGGTGGAGTGGGATTTTAGTTGGTCCTTTGGCTGAGATTTTCTCCCACAGACCTCTCCGCACATACCGGACCGTAGTCCCTGCGATCTGAAACTCACCAGGAAGTTCAATTTTCCAGTCACTATTGATGGACTTCTTACTGGAGTCTTTCAAAGCTGGGGGAAAAAAATTCAAACGGCAAGGAATGAAGTGGGAGGCAAATCCATCATCGCCAGAAAAGGGAATGGCATGGTCCAATTTCATTACGGCCGGCAGATGTCTGTGACAGATATCCCAACCGGAAGGCTCCTTATCCTCTTATAACAGTATGGCCCAACATCAACCTCCAGGTAGTAAGCTCTTAAAATGTTACACTATCATATCCATTTTAACAGGCTAAGCATTTCTATTTATGCACCAGTTGATTTCATGCAGGAAGGATATTACTGTTTGTTTGAATATGGCTGAACATTTGAAATTATTCTGCTTTGACAGTATTAAATCTTAAGGTCCCATTTGCCATAACTATGGAAAGATGATTCATTATTATTAATTCCTAGGTCAAAAAAGCAGGATTTATTTGGGTTTTGGAATTTTATATTTTAAAAAGTATTTTCTACCTATGGATGCTTGAATACATGGATAAAAGAATCAGTGGCTATGGAGGGCCAACTGTGTTGATATTAAGCTTTTATTACTTGGGCCCCAGTTTTTAATTAAGGTAATGGAAAATCAAAGTCCTGAACCACACCTAACTCTTCTTCTACACATCCATTTCCCTGAATATGGCCTTTAATTCCTGGGATAGCAACCAACCCCATCAATTTGTGCTCCACGCTTGCATCAACGCTGGTCTTTCTCTCCACGCAGATTCTTTCCAGTTCGCCTTCCTGGCTTAAGGATACAACAAATTGTAAGGCATTTCCTGTTCTAGGTGGTTTGCAAAAGGCAACCGAAGCCAGGCAGCGTGGGACGAACGTAGGTGGGAAGGAACTGCTCCCAGCAAATGGAACATCAATTCAACAAGAAGCTGGGTTCCTTTCCAAAGTACCCGACCCATTCCACAGCCGGAATGAGACCTACTTGGCGCAAGCCTTGGAAGCGCAATTAGCTCCAGTTACCACTCCAAGGTTAAACACAGCTATGTCTGCACAAACCTCAGGACTTTTAAAAGTTACAGTGGCAGCAAACGGTAATGCTTTGATTTCTCAATTACCCTGCCTACCCTTGCTGGATCCTCGCCCGTGTTTTGCTGTAAGGCTTTGATAACAAAGGATTCAGTCTTTATGCTTTGAGGCAGGAGTACATTTTAGAACGCGCAGAGAACATTCTTGGGCAAACAGCAGATCCTGCCACCGCCGTATGATGTACTACTGGAGAAGCAAAGCTTTTTCAGGATTGTAATGAAAAGTGTTTTTTCCCTTCTCCTCTTGCATTCCACTTCCATCGTCACAAACACCATTATCCTGCCTTTCCCCCAGTTTGGGACTCAAGGTACTTGCATTGACCTGTGGATGAGTCGAGTCAGTTTTTTGGGGTCGATTTTTTTGACCTAAATTTCTAGACTTATACATGAGTATATACAGTACATTGTGCTAAAGCAGGAGTGACCTTCTGGATGTTTTTGGACTGTAAGTGCCACAATCTCTCACTGTTGGCTATGCCAACTAGAGCTGATCATTGCTGCAGGGCAAAAGATCTGGACCAGCCACAGTTGCTCGTTTTTTTTGTCCTTTAAGATAGCAAAATCAGAGCACATGGGTAAGAATTAAACCAAGTCACTAGTCCCCCCCCCTCTCCTTTTTACCAAGAAAACTGTGGGCAGGTTTATCCTCCATCACACGGATCCTTCGAGCCCCAGCTGGGATCACCGCTGCTTCAATATAGCCTAGGGCAAAGAAAATGTATGCGTGGGTCATAGATCCTCAAACGGGAGGGAAATAAGATCATGGAACCTTGCAATTCAGATATAGACATGATGATGATGATGATGATGATGATGATGATGATGATGATGATGATGATGATGCAAATTGAAATGTTGTGACCTGTACTATGCAAATTTCTGTGCCAAGAACCTTGACCTGAAGAGGAGGGAGGAATAAAAATATATGGTGTGAAAATGACAGAAACAATGCTGAGAAGGCCACTTCAGCCGTTAAAATTGACAGAGGTTCGCTACCCTTAATTAATTATTAGTTAATTAGTTTTGTCAGTTTACCCTGAACTAGTGTTGTGTCTTTGATTTAGCAATGCAAACCTGGATCAATGATCTCTGAAACAATCTCGGGGTCTGTGATCTGTAGCTTCCATTGGCACGAGCTGCAAGCAGCTCTTAAGAGATGCTGTCTTTAAACTATAGCATCTTTAGCAACAGACGGTCATAGCCAATGGATGATTTCTTACACTTCTCTCAAACTCCCAGCCCTTGTGAAACTCATGTTCATCAGAGCCAATATGGAGGAAACAATATGACCCATGGGCTCCTGTGTCAATGAGCATTCTTATTTTTGTTCTCCTCTTACTTTCCTAAGCCCTTTACCAGATCTCCGCACCTGACTGTGTATTTTGTTGCTGTGTGCCTTCAAGTTGACCCTATCACTGGGTTTTCTGAAGCTGAGCATGTGGAACATGCGCAAGGTCACCCCATAGGTTTCCATGGCCGAGCTGGGATTCAAACCCTGGCCTTCAAGTGCGTCCGCACTGCAGAAATAATCCAATTTAATGTCCATGGCTCAAGGCTATGGGAACTGTAGTTTTGTGAGACACTTAGGTTTCTCTGTCACAGATCTCTGGTGCCACAACAAACTATTATACCCAAGGCTTCCATAAGATGTAGCCATGGCAGTTGAAATGGCATCAGCCCAGATTATTTCCGCTGTGTGGATGCAACCTTTACCACGCTGGATCTGCGTATTACCTTTTCCATTTTCTTCCCTCCTCCTCAGGTTATCAGGCTTGACACACCGAGGGAAAACTAGAAACACAGGGGCAGCAAGAACTGGAATAAAGCCCACCATGGAGGCCATCCAGCCAGATGGATTTATCAGTTCGGTGCTCACAAAGCATGTTGTTCTGCTAATTGTTTTGCAGATGATAGTTGTGGCTGTTGATTTTAAACCACAATTTTGTAGTTAAATATATAAGCATCAAAGCAAACACAGATGTCTGACACACAGCTCGGTGTTGGGTGTTTTTGATACTGGATGCAAAATATTAAAACTGCATTGCAATAAGTGACATATATCTTGGTGATACACATGCATTGAAACAGACACCCCACCAACAATGACTAACAAATAGAAAACAAATGATTATTTACAAGACACGACTACACACAAACAGAAACACCTCGCAAT
Source organism: Sceloporus undulatus (assembly GCF_019175285.1). Classification (NCBI taxonomy): domain Eukaryota; kingdom Metazoa; phylum Chordata; class Lepidosauria; order Squamata; family Phrynosomatidae; genus Sceloporus; species Sceloporus undulatus. Next base: position 165,216,426 of record NC_056527.1, on the reverse strand, counting down.
TGCACCCTTCCACCAGTGTTAGTATGACACTTTGGAACATGCCCCAAACCTACAGTGTGTTATCTCAACTTCTTTGAAGATAAGACAAGCACAGACATAACCCAAACAATATTTCTCTAGGCCCCCCATGACCTTCAAGGAGGAACCAATTTTAAGATCTAGAGGCACTCCAGCTCCCATCTATGTTTGGGGCATGAAATTATTCATCTTCTCAAGAACTACCAGCATGCAGAAGAGACCCGGAAAAAATAAATTACTACACAAATATTTCCCAAATCTATGTCATCCTCTGATTTCAAAAAATATGTTTCTTCCTTGCCTTTTTAAAAAAGAGTAGATTAGCTTGGAAGGCAGGAATTGAACCTTGATCTCCAGAGCCCTAGTCCTATGCTCAAACCACTACACTATGCTGTCTCTCTCATCCATATACTGCATCTCAATGGATTAATTTCCACTGGAAATCCTATGCAGTCCATCTTCTGGCTTCACCAGACATTGCCATCATCAGATGCCCTCGTTTCTTTAGACGCCAGGCATTATTTTGTGCCTCTCTTAAGAGCGATAAGAACTAGAAACTTGCTTTTTTGTTCTAATCCAAACTGCAGGGTGCAGAACTTAACTACTAGTATTATATGCTACTTCCAGAATGTACATAGATGTTGGAACATCTTGGACAAAGGGAAGCACGTTCAAGTTTACTTCTGTGTCTTCTGGAAACCATTAAATGGTACTAATTATGATGATGATAATATTCAGTGGAAATTGATCTGCTCAGGATAGAACCAAGACATAATAGAAGGAGCAGCCAGAAGTTGAAAGGTATTTCTCTGTTTACTGACTGCAGCTACATTTTTTACTGAATGAAGCCACCTGCAGATGGGATGCTCCAGTTTTTACTCGTGTTCCTGACCCACTTCCAAATTTGAGAAACTAATACAAGTAGCATAAATCAACTAGGAGGCTTTAAAATATTTTGTCCTCTCTCTCTTTTTAGTAAGAATAGATTTAGCATACTTTGGTTCTCTGCCAATTTTTACAGCTCAGTAAATATTCTGTTCATACTAGTTATGAGATTGATGATCTGGGAGGAAACAGTTGCATTGGGATGCATGGATAGATTTCAAAGCCATTAGCTAGTGCTCTGGATTGTCCTTTTGGACTTTTTCATACATAAATGCTTGGTTTACATCACTGGATAATATTCTAATGTTGTTTCTTTGCCAACCAATCTCACAGAATCATTGAATCTTGTGGGGACCACAAAGGTCATCTATTCCCACCCCCTTCAATGTAGAAAAGCACAGCTAAAGCACTCCTTAGATGTGTCCATCCAACCTTATAACTGCAATGCTGTTGCTTGGCACTGGAAGCCTACATATCATTCCTCTTATTGATTTTCCAGGCCAAATAGCTGGACTTTGATGCAAAACAGCACATTTATGAAATAGTCCCTTGCTCCAATTCAGATGCCAAAGTCACAAAAAGAAGCTAAAATGTTTGACTTGTTTCTTGGCTGAAACATTTCAGATTGCAAGTGGGGGCTTGAATGTTTCTCCATGTAATCAATTTCTCAGTCTCTCTTAGGCTGCTGCCACACTGCAGAAATAAATCAGTTTGATGCCACTTTAACGTCCACGGAGCCATCCTTTGAAATTCTGGAATTATAGTTTAGTGGTGCACCAGCGATCTTTCCTCTAACAGGGAAGGCTAAATATCTCACAAAACTACCGATCCCATAATTGCATAGGATGGAGCCATGGCAGTGTTGTCAAACTGCTTTATCTTTGTAGTTTGGCAGCAGCCTTGTTTTCTCTCCAATTCAGCATTTTAGGTAGATAGCAGGTTTAGAAAGCTGATCTTATATCCAAGAAACATATGTATTAGCCTTACATCAAAGAACAGTAACAGCCAAAATCCACAAAACAGCGATACCTTTAATTGGCCAACCAAAATGTACAAAATACACGATGCAAGCTTTGAAGCTCCACTGGCTTCTTCAGCAGTCAAAGGTGTTAAGAATCATACAGGTGTGTGTGTGTGTGTGTGTGTGTATAATGACAATGTTAGTCACAGGCTTCAGTTTTCTCAAGGCATTGCTGGTGTTCTTTGGAGGCTTGCCTAGATACATCTCCAAAGAACACCAACAGCACCTTGAGAAAACACAACCTGGATGACCAACGTTTGGGACTCACTGGGATGCACCCTAAATTTTTGCAATGCCGAACTTTTCATAGACTGCCCAGTTGTGTGGCAAACGTAATGAAATAACTAAAGGTTTGTATTTCAGTAGCCATAAATGGGTGCATTTACACTACAATTAGGACTATATAGTGGTCTGGCTGCGGAAAAGAACGCCATAGTTTTTTGATTTACTCTATCTTTTCATACTATCTGAAGCCGCAGTGGATAAAACATCTAACTTTGCATTAGAAAGGCCAATACAGGAGCATGGATATGAATCTTCCAAGATGTGCTTTGTGTACTTTATAAGCAACCCCACCAAACTGTGCTCTATGTCTGGCTTTCAAATGTGTCCAAAGGCTTTTTGTCTACATGATGTTGTTAGACAGAGAGAGAGACCCAGCACCAAAGAGCATCTACCCCGGAGCACCACACAGAGCAACCAGCCATCTTACACGAGAAGCACTTGGGGACTGCTTTTGCCTTTGCCATCACACAGGTAGAAACCTTCTTACATTGACTATTGGATACTGAGAAAAAGAAAGGAATTGGCAAGGATTTAGTTACATCAAAAGAGTCAGCTACTACAAAAAAAACAAAATAAAACTCGGACGTCAGTTTGCATATTTGGTGGAGTCCAATGCGCTGATATCACACAGTATTACTGCAACTAGCTTCCGGATATCTGATGCAAGGCCATCCTTTCTGGAGCTGTGAACTTTACACAGAGCTTGCAACTGTAAATCAAGGGTTGTATCTGCACTGCACAATTATAGCCCTTTGATACCACTTTAATTGTTGTCTACCGCTAAAGATAAAGACTCTTGACTGTCGACAAGCTAGTTCTGCCCACCATTCTGTTTACCTTCATACAACATTTTAATCCTCTTTACTAATAAATCTTGTCTCCCACCACCAGAAATAGGTCATTTCACCTCCTTTCCTTTAGAAATGCTGGCACTTGTCAGGAGTCATAAATAGGACACCATTATAGGAAATGGCATAACTCTCCTGGTTGACCTCCATTGAAACCAATGGGAAATGTTGGAGAGAATGGATTATTGAAATCTGGAAATTCCAGACAAGATCATTCCAAGCATAGCAGCAATAAAAATCACTATTGGACTGTGCCCATGAAAAACTGAGGGCTGAAAATCTGAATATATAACATAAGATTGATTAAAACAGGCTCATTTATTCATAATAGTTGCACACAAATTACTTTGTCCATCGCTCATCTCCAGCTTTGATGCTCATGTGCTTTGGACTATGCACCTGCACATTGTGAAAGAAGATGATAGAACATGAAACAATCACAGCCAGCAAATTTCAGGCCATCTCTCATCAAGATAGCCAAAAGCTTGAAATCTCTAGTGAAATCTGAAAAGATAAAGACAATCCATATGGGGGACAGATATTGAAGTGTTCTGTAACTACTGAAAAATGAACCAAGATTGGACTTTGAACAGCTTCAACCCATAGCGATATCACACTGAACACTAATCTACTACTATCAAGTTGAATTTCTTACATGTATTCAAAATGAGTTGCATGCTTCATCCGCTTGCAAACAGATGCCCTTTTGCAGTACAGCTCTCCTGTGCTAGATAGCTGAGAAGGCCCAGTTGCTACTCACCCATCCCTTTGGTATGGTTGAAGTCTCCTTTCACCACTTTGCAGGTTTTGCCATCTCCATTACAGATGCCACAGCGATCTTCTCTGGCGGCTGAGCCAATAATCCCATCACAGCCAATTTTCTAATGACAACAAGACGTTCTCAGTTATTTTGAAACAAAAAGATTGAGAAAGGAAGACAAGCCCCAGAAGACTCCTTTGACCGATCACAACAGATATGAGAAGAACGGTAAAAGCTAGAAGGTATCTTGGGAAAGGCACAACCCAAACCATCATGCTAAAATAGATTTCAGAGACATAGCTATATTAGTCTGGAATATCAGTATAGAAAGGAATTTTGTAGCACCTTTAAGACGACAGACAGCAAAAGATGTTGTTGCAGAAGAAAGGAAGGAAGGAAGGAAGGAAGGAAGGAAGGAAGGGGAAAGAAACCTGTGCTGAATATTTTGCATCCTTGAGTCAGTGATAGATCATTAACTTCCCCATTCATGTTTGGTCCCATTGTTTTATCAAACTGTTGCTGCTGCTTCAATACCATTTCCCCCTTGCATTCTGCCTTTTTCCAGTTTTCTAGATCAGTCACACTGGGGATATCAGGAACTGTGTAGCGAACAGAATGACGCAGCCCTTTGGCTATACAATGAAACCACGCGGGGCAAATTAAGCCAATGGAAAGTGAAAGAAAGCTCAACCTGAAGTAATGCCTCAACATTTTTGACAGGAGTGACGAAAAGCTGCAGAAGAAGAGATGCTGCCAAAAATGTTTGTAAAAACTTGAGCTGCGCTGGCTCCGTCATTCCAAGAATTATCATAATCTCCAGCTAATCCAAGACACATTCACATTTTTGTTTCAAAATGTCACATCATGCCAGTTTTAAAATGATGCATAGCTTCGTCGGCTACCATCATGACAAACTGGCATGGTTAGGGACCTGTCCAGTCCAAAGTCCAGCAAAGGGCCTACTGTGGAAAACAGGGGCTTGGCTGCTCTCTGGTTTTGCAAAGCGAGAAGCACCTAATGGCAAGCAGCAGAGGAAACAACATGAAACAGCCACATCCCTTTGTATTTTTCAGGTGCCTTTCTCATTAGGAATCAGAGCACGATGCAAGGAATTTTGTAGAGACATGGGCCAAAAATCGAACCGCAACTCCCAGCTATAGCTTTGTTATATCAGCTTCATTGTATGACCCTATAAATGAGAAACCTCCAAAAGGCCATGTAATTTTACAGCACTGCTCAGGTCTTGCAAACTTTTGGTCTGTACAGACAGGCCAAAATAAAGCTGCTTTGAGTCACTTTGGAGGTATGCAGTTTAAATGACACATGTATCTGAAGAGGCCAGAAGGTGCGCCAAAGCTGCACTCTAAGGACGGATTGGGGACTCCCTGCAGCATCGGCGGCACTATTAATAATCTTTAAGCATTCTAGGAGGACAGGAGAGGTCGCAACAAATTAGAGGACAAAACGTCTCCAATTTTGAAAGGAGGGGGAGACAACCTGAACAACTGCAGACCAGTAAGGTTGACATCAACACCGGGGAAAGTTTTAGAACAAATAATTAAACCCGGTCCGTGATCATTTAGGAAGGAATGTTTGGATTACTAAGATAGCTCTCTCAAAAATAAATCATGCCAGACTAATCTTGTATCTTTTTGATAGAATTACAGACTTGGTAGATCAGAGGAATGCTGCAGATGTTGTATATCTTGACTTCTGACAAGGTCTCCCACAATATTCTTGGAGTCAAGCTGGTACAATATAGGATAGACAGGGCTATTCTGTTAGCGTGATTTATTACTACAAAGTCAAAAAGGAGGAAGGCTACTAGAAGGCCTACTGAAGACCCTAAAGCTAGAAATAAGGGTTCTTCCGTTCAATGAGTCACAACACTTACAGGCTTGGTTTAAAGTTTTGTTTGGTGAAGGCTGTCTCTACAATGAGGATGGGTTTGCAAGTAGCCTTGCCTCACTAAATGGCATGGATGCCATCATGGCAAAGCAATCCATCTCCTCCTTTTAATAATCTAAAAATATTTATTGGGTTAGATTTGCCTCTCCCTTCCTTCCTTTTTTCTTAAAAAACACCATGCCACTTCTCCTGGCATGCAATCTGAATTTTATATAGATTGGGTATTTTTAGGGAGGTTTTTAATGTGGATTTTGGAGATCTCTGCAGAATACTCATTGACACAGTCTGCACATGTGTTTGGGTGTTGCTTCGCCAGCACAATCATGATTGCTGCCTCACGTCAGACATGACAATGCGCGTGCATGGGACTGTGTAATACTTCCCATATGCGGAGCCGAACAAACTGCCACAGCGGATTGAATGTAAATATTGACGTCGTTAAGTGTCATTTTGGAGATTAATCATAGTAAGGTTGTGGCAGTATAAGCACATTCCTTTCCACTGCCAACAGTTGTTCAAACTATCCGGTAGTCACGGAAGGCCAGTTCACACAACCACAAGGCACACAACGACGGTTATTTTCTCCTTAACTCATGGTGGCTCCTTCTTTGTGGAATGAAACTATCCAACAAATGAGTTCTACTTTTGGGGTATGAGTGGAAACGAATTCACAGCTTAATTGATTTGTAGCATTATCACCTGCACAATACCTTGCTTTTCCGGCAATTATATCCCAGGCATCTACACTGTGGAAATAATCTACTTTAACTGCCATGGTTCAATGCTATGGAACCCTGAGACTTTCATTTTGGTTGGGCACCAGAGCACAAAATATCTCACAAAACCACCTGTAATGTAATTACAATAGCAAAAATTGTTATATTAGGAAAGATCCAAAGGAGGGGTCTAAAGGTTTATGGATCCGCAAAGGATCCTCCTTTTGCTGCCCTTTTGGAACGCAATGCAATTTAGTTTGAAAACAATGAGTTGCTAAGCCCACCATGGCACTAGTGGAAAAAACCTAGTCCCAAATTGGTAAGAAGTGCCCCCTCAAAACCTCCAAAGGTTACAATTCTCCATTTTAAGCTGGCATGTATTTTGAGGGCACTTTTGTGGGGCCTGAAGTATTACAATTCTTTATATTTCAACAAAAGGCACAATGGAAAGAATGTGTAAGATCACATCTATGTGACTATTGTTGCTTACTTTACCAAAGTCCTTTGTTAATTCACATTCTCTGAAGATGCCAGCCACAGATGCAGGTGAAACGTCAGGAATAAACTCTTCTAGAACATGGCCACAGAGCCCAAAAAACCCACAAAAAATAATGGATGCCAGCCATGAAATCCTTCGACTTCACATCCTTTGTTAATGATAAATCACCAAGAGGTTTCATACAAGGACCTAAGGAAAGTGGAAAGTCTGTCCAGAATATTATTGCCAGAGATGCTAAATAACTCATTTCATCCCCTTTGATTCACACTAGGAAAGGTAAGAGGAAAATAAGCCCCAAACCCAGCAATTCAGGTTAGCTTAGTGTGGTCTATCATGACTGGTCTGAGCTTTCCAGGGTCTTTCAAAGGCCTACCTGAAGACGAAAGTTAGGACCATGTACATACTTAGGATGTTCTTTTACAAGTCAGCTATGGCCCTTCTCCATTTGGCACATCACAAGAGGGAAGATGGAATTTGCATAACCATCTTGTCCATGAATGTCTTAAAAGTTTGCTTTCTTGAGCCATTGGTTCCACATGTTGCCTAACCCAAATGTAGAGGAGCAAACCTTTTGCGGCTATAACCGCCCCGCTGCATAGTGTATGATAGGTTGCTCCAAAAGTCTGAAGCTGAAGCTGCATTTTCATGAGGTACCTCCAGAGCTCAGGGACTTTTAAAGAATCTCACTTGGCAGAAGTAGCAGATAAACGCTTGTTGGAAGATAGAAATATGCTGCGTTACTCTGGGTCTAATTTACTGTCCGTAGCCAATGAGAAATATTTCTAAAAGAATACTGCTGTTTCAGCTATTGCAACAGGTTCAGTAAAAATTTACGAGAACAAGAGAAAACTTCCAAAATCCCCGAGGCGGCATAATAAGTGGCCATACTAGCTGGATGATTTTGGGAGCTATAGTCCAAGGAAATAATATTCCTAAACCCCCATTCTAATCCACCTCTACTTCCATGTTTATAAAGTAATTTGTCTTGTAAAATCGTAAGAAACACAGGCAACTCATAAAAAATAATAATAGACTGTGTCTATAATGTTTTGGCCAACGTAAGCTATGTCCTGATTGTCTCTATACTGTTATTACTTTGCACTTGAATTGGATAGTTATATGGATCAGATCTATGGAAATGCATGGCAGAATGGCCACAGGGCAAAGTACAAGAATGAGGCTCATATCTTCCTTACTTCTGGCATCCGCCCCTCTTTCTCCTTGCTCTTCACATCAGGGAGAGATCTGATGGGCAAGTGAGCACATGGCAACAAGTACTGCATTTCCCATCTGCAATGGTGATTGTTTGCATGTACAAAAAGTGAACCAAGTAGTGCATGGAATAAAATTGCCACTTTTGCTCACTCTCTTGATGTTCTTCTTATCTCTGGGTGGTGGCTAGCATTTGAAATCCAGAGGGTCCAGAGGGAAAAGGCTGGCAGGTGAGGAATCAGGCAGTAACATTTGCACTTTGAATGAAGCCTTGTAACTTAGTGGTTACAGTAGAGTGATGAGTACAAAATGACCAGTCACAGTGCCATATCAATGTGTCACTAAACTGTTGGCATTTTAGTGCCATGGACATCTGTGACTGGTTTTTGTCACAGGACATGGATGTACAAGTGTGGCCTTCCAGAGGGCTAAAACTCCCATAAATCCCTTTGGTTATGCTGGCTAGGGCTAATAACCGTTGCAAGCCAAAGACTCTTGGAGGGCCACAGTTCTTCACCACCGTCATTCAGTCTAATACTTACATCTGATACTTATTACCAAGTCTCCCATTGCTGCAGTCAATTTATACATTGCCTCTGATATTTAGCCTCTGATAAGAGAAACCATAGTTCAGTGTTTAAAAGATCAGGTGGTAGGTGATGATAAGCTTTTGCCCAAGGATTTTCTGGTGGGACTGGATACTACCCATGATAAGTAGACCAATAATCTGACCTGGTATAAGGTGTTTCCTATGCCTTCAGTGCTGCCTATGCAACCATATGATGGAAACAGACTTCTCTAGGACCAATCTCAAGTCTTTTCATGGCAGATTTCCTGCAACCAATGTGCAAATGAAATGGAGTGTGTATGTGTGCCTCGGTGGGCCCATTGCGATGTGCCAATAGTTCTGGTAAATGTCAGGCTACTCGGTTTCTGGATTTCACACCTTGTAATGCCTTGTAATGGTTGTTCCTGTTTCTCTACCAGAAACATACCACAGTTTCCTGCTTGAGTTGTGTTAAACTGTGGTGTGGGTAGGGTTTCCTTCCCTCCACATCATCTCTGCCACAAAATCGATACTTCCATCCCTATACTCCTCCTTTGGCATCCCCATTTCTGACCTGGCATGTTTACTTTCACGTATTTATTTAGTCGTTGTGCAAATGTGCCACAAAGGTAAAGCACGATACCATTTTAGTGCTCAGTTTGTAGAAAGCTTGTGGGGAGGAAGAGAAGATCGTATTGCAAATGCATTGCCGCACAAAGGAAGTGTTTAAACTTAGGAACTAGAAATGTAATGAGGGAAGGAGGATGAGAGGAAACTTCCATGGCAAAGGAACATCATTCAGCATCATTCAACATCAGTGAGACTGTTCAGAAGTACAAGAAGAACCGAGACAATGAAGACAGACATGGGAATTTACCCATATCTATATGCAGAACATCTTAGGACATAATAAAAGCCACCGCCTTTAAAAAGTAGTGGTTAGTCCTTGAAATTCACAAGAAACAGATTGGGCCATGGATATATCTTTGGATATTTTAAAGAATCCTGATAAGTACAGGTACAACTCCTGCCAAATCCTGAGGCTTTTGGTCAGTCTGGATGAACCCTGTCTTGAAATGGTGTCTACTTTATCCAAGAACACCCTTCTATCAGTCGTTCACTCAACACATCTGAATCAAAAGTGCTGCAGCTGCCATACCAAGATGTTTTTAAACCGAGGCTGGATGGCCATCTGTCTTTGATTGTGTATTCCTGCATGGCAGGGGGTTAGATCTGATGGCTCTTGAGGTCTCTTCCAACTCTATGAGTCTATGATTTTGTGTCTGGCTTTGCAATCCACAGGGGAAAGGCATTAAAACACTTCCTCCAAGTATTGGCCCCTTTATTTCTACTCAGTGCCAAGAGACCTTCAGGCAGGAATTCAAAGAGTCCGCAGAACCCACTAGAGGTCTCCACAAGCTTGCAGTGTTGGAAAATCACTCCAAGAGCATCATTTAACTACTTGCGCCAGCGGCTGGTGCAGGCTATCGTGTTTAATATCGGGCACTGAACTTTTGAGCATGGTCAGGTGAATGCTAGATGCATATTAAACTACTTTTGCATTCTGTTTTTGGAAGATTGAGCCATCTGTGCAAATGAAAATTTCTTCCTAGCACTCAACAATTCTCACAACAGCAGAAATACTTTACCTGGGGCATGGTTTTCACATGGTTTATCATCACACTGATAATATTACCTGAAAGTAAAAGGGCTGTGAGAATGCAAAGGGATCTTGTAGCACCTTGGAGACTAACTAGAAGAAAGAAGCTGGTAGCGTGAACTTTAGTAGACTTGAGTCTACTTTCTCAGACCTGCTACCAGCTTCTTTCTTTCAGTTAGGCTCAAACTCAAAAGTGCTACAAAATCCCTTTGTGCACTGATTTTCCAGACTAACACAGCTATGTCTCTGAGGTATGTGAGAAGTAGTAAACTGTGTGCGTTTAATGTGCCTTCAAATCGGATGTTGACTTATGGCAAACTCATCAATTTCATAGAGTTTTCTAAGGCAAGGAACACACAAGAGGTGGTTTTGCCAGTTTCTTCCTCTGAAATAGAGCCTACAGCCCCTGGACGTCAACAACTGCATCATTTTACACAGCCTGAAGGTCAGTTATTTTGGCTCCCTACCAAAATTTTATGTGGTTTACAAGGAACCAGTATGGCATATTGGTTTGAGTGTTGGACTATGACTCTGGAGACCAGGGTTTGATACTTTGCTCAGCCATGAAACGCACTGGGTGACCTTAAGCAAATCACACTCTCTCAGCCTCAGAGGAAGGCAATGGTGAACCTCCTCTGAACAAATCTTGCCAAGAAAACCCCATGATAGCGTGGCCTTTGGTTAGCCATAAGTCAGAAAGGACCTGAAGCCACATGACAACAAAGTTAACAAATGTTACATGCTGGCGTAGAGAAGGTATCAAAGAAGTTACTCCACCTGGCACTTGCCATGAACGCAGAGATCAGTCTCGTAAGGTCCACATGGCGTACCGTCGACGACCCTGTCTGATACCAACACAGGGGACTCCTTCCCAAACGGGGAGCAATACAGTTCACAGGGCTTCTCTGGATGGAAACACAACCACACACAACAGAGCATGACATTGCCAACCTCATGAGCAACAAAGCACTTAAGACAAGTCAGGACATGTATGAGAAACCAACAACACATTTCAAATGATAAAGGACATACACAATACCCTATCAAATGCATCGTAGGTTGCATCCGCACTGCAGAAATAATCCAGTTTGACCTCACTTTGAATGCTATGGCTCAATGCTATGGAAATCTGGGGTTTGTAGTTTGTTGTGGCACCAGAGCTCTCTGACAGAGAAGGCTAAATGTCTCATTTTAATTTTGACAGTTTGCAATCTCCTACTTTGCCAAACTCTTTCTACTTTTCCACACTTTTAAACAACTTTGTGAATATACTGTAGTTGCTTTTATTTATTTATAACAGTTATCAATTTCCTTCTTTAAAAAAACAGCAACTCCAATTCCATTTACAAAATGTAAGTTTTAAAAAAAAGAAAATTACAATAAACAATCTGCAACGAATAAATGACTTTTAGCAGTTGTTTTTAACCTTATGTATTTATTTATTGGATTTATAGCCTGCCTTTCTTTCCAAATGGGATTCTTAGTTTGATATTATGTCAGTTGCAGCGGTTTCATTCCATTTACACGTTTGCGAAGAGCCTTGGAAATAATCAGCTTTCTCCCGAGCATCAAGGAGAAATCTACTTAAATATTAATAAAAGCAGCCACAAATAGTCATGTGTGAACCAGGCCTGTGTGTATCTGAAGCCAGGACCATGGATAGCGTCCCCTAAATTTGCAGAAGTCTCAAGTCTGGGGTTACTTCACACATTACATTTTCTATGGGTTTACTCCAAAACAGTTTTCGTCATAACTGTCAGAAAGTGTGCTGCCGCAAAGTACTGTTTTGGGCAGCATGGATCATATAGGAACACAGGCCAGGTGGGCTCCTGACTCTGCCATGTACAGTGGTACCCCGGGATACGAAATGACCGCGTTACGAAATTTCCGGGATACGAAAAAATTAAATAGGAAAAAACTGTTCCGGGTTACGTTTTTTTTTCCGGCTTACGAAAAATTTTTTGGTGCTTTTCGGCGCTTTTTCGCACGAAATCGCGGCTTTCCAGCGCTAGCGGCTATGGCTTTTTCGGGTTGTGAAATCTTTCGGGTTACGAACGGCGCCGCGGAACGAATTAAATTCGTAACCTGGGGTACCACTGTATTATCACAGTGGCAATGCCACCATTTGACAATATATGAAGTAGTATCTTGCTCTGGATGAACCTCAGAGTAATGGATAAAATGAAGGAAGACCAAGTGGTGAGGAAGGCAATATACAAGGGTATAGGCATTACCATCCATGATGACAGCCGTCCAAAGGCTTTTCTTCTTGTTGGTGGATCTGTCATGAGACTGGCATTGTTGGTCTCGGAACGTGGGCATTCCTTTGGGACAGGGCAAATTTTCACAAACGGTGTGCTCCACACTAGCTCCACGGCAATTTTTGCCCCCAGGCCCAGGACTGTCAATGGAGAAAAACATGGTATGTGTTACCATTTATAGGCCCCCAGTAAAGGGGCAATCCCTCTTTACGTGGCTTCCAAAAACAATACAATCGATATACAACATTAATAAGGAAGAACCAGGAACAACAATCATATAAAGTTTCATTTAGGAAAGAAAGATACTAAAAACATATACATATACAGCATAAATATAATAAAATAAATGTATTATAAGCGAGGAATGCAAGTCCAAAGACCGTGAGAACGGAGGGAGGGCTGTATTTAGGTTCTTGCTTTGATCCCAAAATGAAGAAGAATGATTTGTATTAGGAAAGAAAAAGGAGAAGTGGGATGTGTGTGTGTGTGTGTGTAGTACCTCTCAAAAGTCTTCAACTGGAGTCTTATATGAAGAAATCAGCATTATATGTGACCTTTAGGGCAAAAAAATTGTTATATCTCCAAGTTTAACATTTCAGTGCTCTGTTAAAACAGCTGCCATGCTCCATCATGCAAAGCTTCTGCACATGTCTGGTAGGAAATATGACCCCAGTACACATTCACTACCTTGTTAATGGAAGCAACTGGATAAAGGCCAAACACAATTCCTTCCTTCTCAGATTTATATACGGAGGAAGATAAAGCTCCTGGGATCTAATTTTTGTTATCTAAACAGGGCCGAAAACATGCCGCTTCTAAATTCCCATTAGCCAGACAGAATTTTCCATCTCCAGCTGTAAGCAGCCTTCTCTGTATCTCCATTGACATACTATGTCAGGATCAGCAATGTTTTCTGTGAAACACCAGTCCAAAAACATGTTCAATTAATGACACAAGGGAAAGAACACAACCCAATGAACCTCCCAGGTTCAACTGACAGCATCTCCAGTTAAAGGAACCAGGGAGTTGCTTGTGATTGTAGGAAAGAGGCTGCATCCATACTGCAGAAATAATCCAGTCTGACACCACTTTTAACTGTCATGGAATTCTGGGAACTGTAGTTTGTTGTGGCGATAGAGCTCTCTGACACAGAAGGCTTAATGTCTCGCCAAATATCAATATGCTGCATATCTGTGGTTGTCCAACAACAAGATAGCATGCCATTTCTGTGGCATTATCTTAGACTTAATGAACATATATAGGTAGTCATCTCTTCCACACTAGAATTTTCTGCATCCATTTTGTATGGAGCTTTCCTGAAAATAAAGATGCAGTGGGAGATGCCATGAAGGTTCAGAAGGTCTTAGGACAAGATTTAGAGTAGAGAGATGTAACAGAAAATAAGCAAAAGTGTCATTTCAGTGCAGAAAATATTGCTTCTGGTGCAGAAAGGCTTGTTTTCTATGCATCTCAACCATTCTGTGCATCTCAACTGGGTTTTGGGTGCAGAATGAGTATCAAACTGTATCAGTCCAGGATTCTTCTCATGAAGGTTTCTAAATTATTATTTTTTTTTACTATTTCTAAATATTTTTGAATATTATTTCCCATTCCCATAGTACAGATTACTGCTATGAGAATTCATGTTGAGGGCAGGTGTGAGGGAACGGATGCTGGTTTCTGGCTCACAACGGACACGGCCATATTCACCACTTGGGTTTTTAACTAGTGTTTACAATGTATTACAAGAGATAGAGTCAATAAGGCCCTGAACGCGCCAGAGGTGCTGAACATCAGCAGCTGCAAATGTTAAATCAAAAGGCAGCGTGGGAACAGCTCTAGATCCTGCATGGCCAGTGAAATACACAAGAGCCACAGGAAACTGTTTTGCAGCATTTTAAGATTATTTGTTCACCGAGACCTGAATGGATTATTCTGGCCAGCGGTGAATCTCCTGGGTTTCAGGCAGAAAAAATTGTTTCCAAGCCCCCAAACCCCACCTGAAAGCTTTCAAATGGGAATGTTAGGGATTGAACCTGTGATCTTCTGCAGGTATTTTGCAACAAATCTGTATAGAGCTAGAAACTCAACCCACCTACACTTTTTAAAGAAGGAAAACCAGGTGTTCAAAATTACCCACTTCCGTTTATAAGAGGCTGAAAGTGGATAAAAAGTACATACAAAATTTAAGTGTTTGGAGTTTAGTTTCAAAAAAAAGGAAAGGAAAGTTGAACAAGAACCCATAGGTTGTGTTTACACACTAATCCTGGCTTACTATGAACGAGCAGATTGCTAGTGCACCCAACCTGCCCACTTCCACATGACTTCTTCTGTCGAACGGAATGGCTAAACTAACCAGAAACCCAAAGCTTAGTGTCATCTTATTGATCCTGGACAAGGCAGAATTCATCAAACAAATTCTGTTTGCTATCCTGGTTTGTAAGACGCACAACAAACCAGGAACCCCAGTTCAGCTGACACACTAAACTTTTGGTTTCTGTCTAGTTTAGCCTCTCCTACTGATATGAGAAACGAAGCAATGGCAAACAGGCTGGATGCAAACCATATCTGCTGTGTTGTCAATCGTCAGGTCTTTGTAAGTTATCTGATATAAAGGAAGGGGTATAGCTTGGCAGTAGAGCATCTGCTTGGCATATAGAATGTCTTGGAATCAATCTCTGGAATCTTCCATTAAACCTTTAAAGCAGAGAGGGAGGCAACTGTGGGAAGCGTGTGGGTTTTGCAACAACTTCGTCTGCTTTCCTGCTTCATATCTCACTTTATTTGTTGCATTTTACACATACAGGGTTCCCAGCAGAGTTTAGTAAAGTTACTTTTTGGACTGTAACTTCATGAAGGACATGCAGGCTTTGAGATTCTGGGAACTGTGATCCAAAAAAAGAAACTTTTCTCTTGTCTAGGCACAAATAGCTTTAGGCTCAGCAAGATAACTGTATTAGTTGGTACTGACCCAGGAATGCCAAAGTTTCACCAAAGGTCTCTTGTTTTAAGGTCTGATGGGAATGAATCAACTTACGGTGGATTGTCACATTTGCGTTGTCTGAATCTGGCACCAGTCCCACAAGTCCTGCTGCACATGCTCCACTGGCTCCACACGCTCCAGTCTCCGTCTACATGTTCAGGGATGGGGGTTTTGCTCACACACTCACCAGTTCGGCACCACTGGAACAGTGTAAGAACAGTGTTGACAATGAAAATGATGCTGCAGCACTTGAAGCACACGAAGATGACACAACAACAGCTCTGGGGATGATGTTTAAGTGAAACCAGAAGCACTTGCCAAATTAGACTACAGAGAAAGTAGCTTGCTCCTTATGGCTGAGCAAAAATGAGGCTAAACCTTCATCTTTCTGGAAGTATGAAAGCTGGATGCCTACAGGAAATGTTAAACTCTGGGCTGACGTATGAATATATTCAGATCTTTAAAGGTATGCTACTACTGTGGCTCAGATACAATGCTCTTGTTATTCTACAAGGAGTCACCTCCTAGAAACTATTGTGCACCTCCCCTCTAGTAGTATCAGGTCAGTATCTAGTAGTTCGACAGTATCATCCTAATGTCCAATATAGTATGACCACTGTATCTATGGAACTGAAAACTTCAGTTTCACTTACCCATGTCCACAAAAAAAAAAGTTTCTCTAGGCATTGGGAGGTCATCCAGCACAACTCTATGCTCAACTTCTGGTGTAAGTTGGTGCAACAGAGTTGCACTGGAGGGTCTTCAGATGCTAGAGAGATCATTTGTCTAGGCAACTGAAGGTACTCCAGTGTGACTTTATGGTCAACGTCTGGCAGAAATATGGGGTTCGCCATTGTCTGCAAATTTTACTATCCACCATATATCTGGGCATGTATCCCCCATAGAAACAGGGACTGTAATGTACTCTCAATACTCACCATTCAACAAGTCTACTCTAGTTGGGACTGATCAACAGAATGCCAGACAATGCATCTCACAAATACAGCCGAGCATTTCAATACTCGAAGTGGGTTGATTGCATGTCAAGCTTTATCCATTTTTGTCATAATATCAAGGACAAACACCATACTGCATAAACTACATGGAAAACCCGCATGTGCAATAGTTACCCAAGCAAGAAATGGCCTTGAAAAGCAATTGTTGGAGAGCCCTTTGGGAAACATGGATTAACTGCTCACTGTTTGGGCTTACCTTGTCTGCCCCACATTCTGTGCCATCCAAAGGAGGGTCCAGTTTGGTTTTGCAAGATGCGTCTCCTTCCACAAGGCACCAGAGACCAGCGCACATCAAATGCTGCCAAAATAATGGGAAAGGAGTGCATTTACTCTTTCTGCAAATGTCAACAACCATTAGGTACTATGGAGCAAAGCTTTGTCAAGTCTCTTTCAAGTGAATAAACAGCATTTGTTGCTATTTTCTTATATGGATCTCAAATGGTAGGCTTACCATGAACAAATATAAGTTCTAGGAAACTGAGCGGAAGATCTCTAAGCATCTATACACCTAGAATCTTATTTTAATGTTATTGCACAAGGAAATAAGCTCTGCTTTTCTGTAGCTCTAACAAAAAAAAAGTGTTTTCAGGTTCATACTGTGGTTAATTGCTGTCCTTGCATTTTATGATTTTCATAAGTTGAGGCATTAAAACGGCACGACTGTTTTCACTTCGCTTGCTTTATATGAAGCTTTAAGTGTTCAGTTTCATGGCTTCTGTACATTGAAAGGTTTTCTCCTCACACCGTTTAAATAGAAAATGTGTTTCTTTTTGTTGCTGTTTTTAAAAAAGAAAAATTAAAATAGAGTTCCTCTGTATTACAGCCCGTTTTACACTTACTGGAATGCCTCTGAAAACGTTTGCACGAGTTTCCGTTTGGCTGGCTGTTAAATGGCTTTCTGGTGCAATGGCTTAAAAAAAGGAGGAGGGAACCAAACTAAAAGGAATAGTATGGGAAGGTAAGAATATCAACATTAACAGTTCTTTTAAATGGAAGGGGGATAGAGCTTCATATGAAAACTTCCTTTGGTGACTTCCTTCGGTGCAATGAGATCACCTTTGTCTTTTGGTGCACCCAGCGTGTCCAAAGGAGGGTGACTAAAATGGTGAAAGGTATGGAAACCATAAAGCCCTATGAGGAACAACTTAGGGAGCTGGGGATGTTTAGCCTGGAGAAGATAAGGTTAAGAGGTGATATGATAGCCCTCTTTAAATATTTGAAGGGATGTCATATAGAGGAGGGAGCAAGCTTGTTTTCTGCTGCTCCAGAGACTAGGACCCGGAGCAATGGATGCAAGTTGCAGAAAAAGAGATTCCACCTCAACATTAGGAGGAACTTCCTGACAGTAAGAGCTGTTCGACAGTCGAACACACTTCCTCGGAGTGTAGTGGAGTCTCCTTCCTTAGAGGTCTTTAAACAGAGGCTGGATAGCCATCTGTCAAGGATGCTTTGATTTAGATTTCCTGCATGGCAGGGGGTTGGACTGGATGGCCCTTGCAGTCCTTTCCAACTCTACAATTCTATGATTCTACAATTGTACAGATGTCCTCAGGTCTTCACTACATCCTCATGGGAACTTAGCATAGTGTTCCAAAAAGTCACTATGACCTCTTAAGACAGGATAATACACAGGATTCTTGAGGATATTTCTATGCTGTAGATTGTCTTGTATGACCTGAGAGTGTCTGCCTTTAGAAGACACCTTAGACTCACTTGGAAGGACCAATGGTGGGAAATGAAAGTCCCTTAAAGAGGTTTTCCGTGATCACTGATGTTGTCGCTGATAAACCCCTGTCAACCTGCCAAGGAATTTCCAGCTTTTGATGCAACTTCAGTTTGAAATCTAGAATTTGCTGGGAGCATTTAGTGAACATTCCCAATATTGGCACACCAGCACAATATGCCAGATGCACCCAACCTAAAAAAACAGTCAAAATGCATTGCATCAAACTACTTAATGAGATGCTATAAATCTTGGGGGAAATTGCTGGAGCAGGGATCAAGGGCTCATCTTTTTGCCATTACATTGAAATATGAACACAAAAGGAAAAAAGAGAAATGTAGCAATTTCTTTTTTTCTAATCTATGTAGATATAAAACATTCTGCTCCAATCATTCGGTTTACACTGGATACAGAACAGAGGCAAGTATTCTGAGGTATGTATATGATCTACAGATCGCTATTTTCCCTTCAAGCAATTACTTTGGCACAACATGAGGAACAAATCCAGCTTACCTTATTTCCCCCATACCAATTTTTTAAAAATTGGCTTTCTAAATAGTCTGACATCTCTAATATTCAATTTTAATTAATTAAATATTACCCCACTTTTCAATATGAGATTCAAGACAGCTAACAATGTTAAGTTACAACCAAATGTAGTTAAAACCATGGCTAGTACAAAGGTTTTTTAAAAATGATTAAACAGTCGCATTAAAAAACATTAATTCAAAACAGTTTTTAAAGGTAAGTTATATAAGAAACAACGCTTCCCTTCTCTGACTAGGCTCACACAGAACAAGAAATACAACAAGCTGAACCTTTAAAAGTGTATGAAAGCATCAGTGAAATGTTGGAGGGTATGGTAAAACATGGTGGCAAGATGGTCTTAGAGACCAACTGTGCCATTGTGTCAAAGGGAGTTTTTGTGGTCATCTCACCTATAATGGGTCACTCTAATGAAGGACTCCCTAAGAATGAAAAAATATGGACCTGTCATATTTTCTATAGAGAGTGCCATTGGAGATCCAACTTGCATGACAGATTACTCTGAAGACCCTTCAGGGCAAACTGTACAGCAGTGATTCCCAAACTTTGGTCCTCCATGTGTTTTGGATTTCAGCTCCCAGAAACCTATCTTGGCCAATGGTCTGGGATTCTGGGATCTGAAGTCCAAAACACATGGAAGGCCAGAGTTTGGGAAATCACGGCTATACAGTGTATGTGTTGCCTGGAGAACCATACTTTTCTGCTGGTGGAGTCCTCCAGAATCCCGATCTTCAATGTGAGGCACCATCTCAGATAACAGAAAGTGACCTTCTTGAGATGATCCATTACTTCTCCCAATCCATACCCACCACATGTAAGAGCCTGGCCACCCATAAAATCTGTAACTCAAGATTTAGGTTGAGATACAGAGTTTATTCAGCAGAGGAAAGGATTCCCCTCAATACAGAAAATGGAAGAAACAGCCCGACAGATGAAATAGGAAAATAAAATAATCATATCAAGGCCTTAAGCCAGAGAAAGCTAACTCGCATCTCAAAGGGACAGTAATTCAGAATGCCCTTTATTTTAACAGCTCTTCCTGGGATGGCCTTTAAAGACATACAGATTCAGAGCTTCTCTCAGTAATAATAGCAAGCTCGGTGGTCCACATTCCCTGAAAAGCAATATTTTTTTTTCCTTTTAAAAGCTGTACATTGTTTTCATGTTGCACCAGTTGCCTTCCAGATCCAAAACAAATAAAATGAACCAGTTAAGGCTTGACGCTTGCTTCCTCTGCTACAGCACACAGTCAGGGTTTTTATTAATTTGGCACATCTCATTTACGCAGCAGTGAAAAACATAAATGGTTCTTATTTGCAGCTTTATATTGGATGTAAAGGTTCTGATTTGTTTTATTACGGGAAAGTGGGGAGGACATTTACTGAAACAATTACTTTGCTGAAGGAAAAGCATAATATGGAGCGCTCTCTCTATTCTACGTGTGGCATCTAGAGGAAGAATGGCAAAGTTTTGTATTTGCAAGAGCCACTCTATTAAAGCTTATGGGGGCAGAGAATCTATTTTGCCACATGCGCTCCACCACATAGTTGCTTAGGCAAAAGACTACACAGCGTCTGAATGCACAGTCCCAAGGGCCCATGTTCCCCTGGCCTAAGGTCATCCTGTACAGATGATGCAGGCCAATAGCCCTGGGTCAGGATTGGCTACTCTGGATGATTTGGCAGTTCTGGACCGATCCCAGTCCAAGCAGCTGTTGTTCTGGTCTAAAAAGACTAGCTGAATGTATCGGAGTTTCCTGGAAACCACCACGAAAGCTGGCAGATTGCATGGGTGCATGCCCACTTACCTGCCCCTGCCACTACGGTTGCATTCTCTGTGCAAGTCCCAGATGCAGCCTTTGATAGTGGAAAGGGGAGCCTGGTTATGTGGGTGAAGGCAAGTTTCCACCCATGGCTGGCTCCTTTCCAGGGGATGTTATGGTGGTGGCAAGTAAGGCGTGCATGGTGGTAGTGGTTCCATGGCATGTGTGTGAGGCTTCACGGTCATCAATGAAACCCAGGGACAGAAGTGGGATACAACAGGGTTGGGCTCATGGTACCTGGCTATCTGTATGGGCCCATCAAATGCAGAATTGTAGAATGAGGACCACAGGGCAGGGACGTAGCCGGGGGGGGGTTCGGGGTCCGGACCCCCCCATTTCCATTAGAAAAATGAATGATGTGTGCTGCTGCGCCGCCACACTCAAGCCCCATTATAATGGTGGCACTTAGTCTGGACCCCCCCCCTTCCTAAAATCCTAGCTACGTCCCTGCACAAGGGCCATCTAATCCAACCCCTTGCAGGAATACACACCTAATGCCCTCCTGAGAGATGCCCATCCAACCTCTTTTTAAAGACCTCCAAAGTTGGCAAGTCCACCACCCTCCACCGCAGTCTATTATACTGCTGAACAGCACTTACATTGTTTTTTGTGGTGTTTTGGGGCTATGTGGCCATGTTCTAGAAAAGTTTCTTCCTGACGTTTTGCCAGCATCTATGACTAGCATCTTCAGAGAAAATGCCAGCCACAGATACCAGCAAAACGTCAGGAAGAAACTCTTCTAGAACATGGCCACATAGCCCAAAAACCCCACAAAATACTATGGATGCCGGCCATGAACGCCTTCAACTCCAGCACTTACATTTTTTAAAAAAGCTTTTCCTAATGCTTAGGAGGAATCACTTTTTGTAATTTGAATTCATGAAAGATGGATATACAGTACATGAAAAATGTATATCGTAAGTGGATACACATGATGTGTGTGTGTGTGTGTATGTATATATTGGCATGTTACATGCAAAAATTTTAACAGGGAGACGTGTGACATTAATGAACAAAATATCTTTGTTTCTTAAAACTTGAACACAATAGAATTTTTTCTTCCATATCCAATCAAGGCTACAGTCAAATCTTTTGCCATATTTTGATGATATTGTGGTTAACCCTTGTAAAACAGGGCCCTTATAAAACCAAAGGCCTTATATAAAACTGCCTGAGGAGCTGAATCTGACCTGCAGATGACTTAGTGAGCCTTGTCTCTTCTACAGAGTACTGTAATTCCAGAAACTGTTTTCTGTTTCAGTGTGAACCTTACCTCCATATTCTTGCAGAACGTTGCATTGGTTCCAAAAAGGATCTGGCACTGCTCATCCGCACTGTAGTGCATTCCTGGAAGTTTGTAAGGAAGCCGCACGGCATATCGGCTCCTTGGATCTGTTACCAGCAAACATGTGCTGACCTTAGACCTGGAAAAGTAACAATTATAACTAACCCATGGGTTGTTGGCATTCAGTTTCACCAACTAATTAAGGAACGTCCAACTTAGCCACCCTTCAAAAATAGCTCTCAACAGGAGACTTGCTGCCTCTCATTCAGGCTGCATTACATGTCCGTTCAGATATATACAACACTCTTTTGACCTAAACAGGGCACTAAAGGTATTGAAAAATTTACAAAGCCAATTAAAAGCATCATCTTCACAATGAACCCAACACAATTTGACACAGCTACAATCCACATTGTTAACCCTGAAGTTTAGCGGAGCTGTCACAGCTCTGTTATCTGTTGCTCATCAGCATAACATATGATACTAAAAGTGGCCTTTGGATTCAAAGACACAAAATCTCACCCTTGAATCTTAGATAGTAATCGGTAGCCATTTCCAGAGTTTAGAGGTAGCAAGTTATAAGAACATATTTAACTGATGTGTTGGGAGGGATGAGAATGGAACAAATCTATATTCTATAGTGAAGACAGTCCAAGGTCAGAGACCTGGAAGCTTCCTTCCAACTGAAAGCACTATTCAAAAGCATCCAGATACATTTCTCTTGTCACAAAACACTGGCCAGGTTTGATTCAAAGAGGACGGCAAACCCGGTATCCTTTTCAGGAAGCTATCAAAGTGTTGAAATTTGGATATCAAAAGTTTCTGTTCTCTTGCCAATAATTTCTGCACAGCCCAGGATGCACAAGGAGGCAGAGCCTACCGCCCGGCACCCACTGCTGAAAATCTCTCATCGTTTTGTCTGAGAAGACAAGAGACCAGTTGTCTTGTGGTTCAAAGGCTTTGCCGCTTGCCATGTCCTTACTTGAGAAACTTTTCAAGATCATCGCGACTGCAAGAAGACCAGGACAGGTCACTGGGATTCCTACCCTTCACCCATTCTCCGGACATGATGTGAGATCTTCCAGCGCAGGACAAGTGGTCATCATCATGGCTCATCCCCATGCTGTTGGAGAGGAACAAACAGGTTAGCCAATGGCTTGGATGGGACTTTTCCAGCTGGAGGTTGCAACACCTTCCTCCATTTGGAGTAATAAAATATCTGGGTGCTACGTGTCTAGTAGAGAGGATAAACTGAATCAAATAGTCTAATTTATTGCTGCACTAGGATCCCACAGGCTAGTCTGCAGAGAGAAAAACCGTCATTCCCAATTAGTAATGTATGCATTTGTTTGCATTCCACAAGCATTGCTGTAAATGTTCCCAAGGTAGCTAATGGCCACATACGTAAATACAATATAACAGAACATATCTCCATTATGAATATATATATGAGAAACCACACTGCAGAACAATCAGTTGGTCAGTAATAGTTACATCATACAACGACTGACAGAATTAAAAACTCCAAGAGCCCATAACAACCTAAAAAGCTTCAGAGAGAATAAAGGGGCATTTGCTAGGCACCAAAATAATAGCATAGGCAAGCCACCCTAAGGAGGATTTGCAAAAGGCAGGACTCTTTATGGTTGTGGTGACCCCCCAACCATAAAACTGGGGTGTCTTGGTCCTAAGACCATGGGAAATATGTTTTTTCCAATGGTCTTTTGACCCCCAAAGGTTGAGAACCGCTGATTTATACATATGCATTTTCATGTGTTTAAAATGGAAATTTGGTAAGATGTAAGGCAACTGTACAACTCAGTGCATATTCTGGTATTAACTCCTATATAATCAAATATGGGGGAAAGTGCCTTACAGTGAACAATGCTTTATAATA
Source organism: Sceloporus undulatus (assembly GCF_019175285.1). Taxonomy (NCBI): domain Eukaryota; kingdom Metazoa; phylum Chordata; class Lepidosauria; order Squamata; family Phrynosomatidae; genus Sceloporus; species Sceloporus undulatus. The sequence goes on along the minus strand of NC_056527.1, from coordinate 165,192,534 downwards.
ATAATAATAATAATAATAATAATAATAATAATAATATGTTTTATTTATATACCGCTATTCCAAAGATCATAGCGGTGAACAGCAAGTAAGCTAATTAGCAAGTAAGCTAATTTGCCCCCAACAGTCTGGGTACTCATTTTAGCGACCTCAGAAGGATGCAAGCCTGAGTCAGACACAAAAATCTAGGTGTTTCAATGCTTCATGTGCCCAGAAATGTCACCCAAATCAGCCAACCCAGAAACAGAACCGAAGATAGTTGGCTGTCCTTGCTGGCTTAATGGAGAGGCATCTTTCAACTTTGGCCAAGTAAGAAACTCTAGACGGGGGACAAGGCTAATACCAGGCAATCTCAAGATACAATGGGGAAGTGAATACAGAAAGCCAGCCGCCTCAAATGGTCCCTTTGTGTAAAGACCTGGACACAATGCCAGCCTCTGTGCTTACAGAAGCCCAGGATTTAATCATCATTTGTAAAATCATCATCAAAAACCTGATCACCCATTCGCATTAAAACACATTTACTGAGAAAGGCTCTTAGAATGAACTTTTGCTGTAACAACCAACAAAGAATCCAAGCCGAGAGGCGAAGGGTTTTTCTTGTATTGTATTTCATTACATATACAGTCTAGGTAGGAGAATTTGAGCATGGATGATGAACTTCTAATTTCAACCCAGTATCTACTCCATGACTACTAAGCAGGAATACTGGGCTTATATCCTTCAAATATAACCTTCTTATTTATCCTTCTTATTTACTTAGGATCTCCCATCCAAAGTTCTGTACTAACCATAATTGCGACAGAGATCATTACAAATGTTAATTGATGCAGGTAGTTGACACATGGATTTGGAAACATTTTTAAAAATCAAAACCAAGGATTTATCCCCAAACAGAACAGGTTTCCCTCATCTCTTTATTGGAGTGGTTCCAGAAATGAAATACATGCATAACTTTCTAGAGATCCCAAGTCTAAACCTTTTAGTACGATGCACATCAATCCCACTCCCCTTTTTGGAGAAGCTAAGCATAGATTTAATGTCTTGTAGTCTTTGATATTCCCAAAGAGAATTTCCAAAAATAGGAAATCCACACATTGTTTGGGAAAGGAATTCCACAGAATTCAGGGGTCTGGTTATAAACTATAATGTGGCTTATGCCCAGACTATCTGAAAGCCTCCCCTTAAGACTAAGTGTGCATCTACACCATAGAAGTAATGCAGTTTGATATCACTTTAACTACCACTTTACAGGGTCCTGGTAAATTTCTTGGTAGTCATCTTGAGTCTCTATATCAGGAGAAAGGCGAGATACTACTACTAGAATTTGTTATTAAATTATTATTATTATTATTATTATTATTATTATTATTATTATTATTGTGGTGGGGCTCATCATAGCAATCCATGATTTGAAGTAGTCAGTCAGTAAACATGTCTTCTTGTTTTTGCTTTTCCAAAATATGATAACTATGTAATACAAGACATTCGTCTTGATAGCTTTTCACAAACCGACAGACATATCCTTTCTTTTTGTCCTGTTAAAGCAGTATTTCCCTCTCTGGGGTCAGATTTCTAGCCATGGCCGCAAGGCTATTTTCCCACCCCAATAAAAACTTTATGGTAAGCTGTGTTGAAACATCTACATTTTTTGGCCAACGTACCAAATATAAAAAAATAAAAGTGAAGTGCTGACTTCAAAATAATGCTTTGGCTTCCTGAAGACAGATAAAGAACTGCAAGGCCACCTGCGAAATATTTTCTTGTTGATGCAGGAGGCAATTCTAATGCAAACTAGGAGCCGTTTTGTCCAGAGCATAAAACCCTATATACCCTTATCACGCTTTCTTTTTTCACCCCTCCTTCAGTCCTCAGTGGAATTGAATGTTAGGAATTTTTATTGGCGTTTCATACTGAAGCTGCATTGCTGGAAGAAGGCCAGTTGTTGAACTGATTCAATATGTTAAAAGGGCTTAGTCTCTGAAATGCCGAAGCCAGCAAATCTGCCTGCACCCATGTATGAAAAGGGGGGCAACCGAGGCAGGCCCTGGTATATAGGAGCCGGAGTCTGAACTGGAACTGTCTTCCTTTAGCCTTCGGAACTTTCTATAGAGATGGGTTGCCGGAGAAGACGTCTATGGGTATTATGGACTGCTAAAAAGACAAAATCAACCCTGAACTCTTTGCTAGAAGTGACGATGGCTAAAACGAGGTTGTCATGCTTTGATTATATGATGAAATGACATGACTGACTTGAGAAGACGACAGTGCTTAGCAAAGCGGAAGGCAGTAGGAAAAGACCAAGATCACATTGCAAGTGGTTTGATTCCATCAAGAAAGTCAAATGTACCCTGCGTTTGCGAGACCTGAGCAGGACATTTGAGGCTCTGGGAAATCTTTCATTCATAGGATTTCATTCATAGGATTTGCTGCAGCCGGTAAAGACCAGATTGGCACCGGCGTCCCAGAGGACCTTCAGTCCCAGGGGACTTCGGACTTTCTGCTACCCAGATTGTGGAACAGTCTGTCGGATGAGATCCGTCATATTACCAGCTTGGACAGTCTTAAAAAAGCTGTCAAGACGGATCTCTCCCAACAGGCCTTTCCGGAACAGCATACCAGTCACCCATTGAATTGAATTGAACGTTGACCATCATCTCAGCCCATCTCATCAACTAGTCTGTGCCCAATCCTTCATTTTGTTGATTTTAATGTATTCTTTTTAATGCATACATGATTTGTTATTTTAAGGGGGGGAGGATAGAATTTGGGGTTATAGAGTATTGTTTTTATTATGTATGTTTACTGTAAGCCGCCTTGATCCTAATTGGAGTAGGCGGGATAGAAATAAAGTTGTTATTATTATTATTGATTGCAAGTAACAACAATGGTTGTGCAAGGTCAGGGCTCAGCATCTGTCCCAGGGCTTTGGTTAGTACGCTCCTCTGCTATTCTTTGGACCCTAAGCAATTCCCCAGATGGCAGCAGTGATCGTCAATGATGGAAAACGTTCTGTAGGCCCTGAAATTCTGATAGAGCTCATAAGGTCTGAGCACACATAACAACAAGACAGATGACTTTGACACATTTCTCGTAGCCAGACTGCAGAAAGTCAACCCCACTCTCCTTTATTAAATTCCCTTTGTTGCCCGCGACAATACATCATCGCTATTCCATTTGTCCATGAAGTGCTTCCTCAACAGGTGCCAGCTTCCAAGCTCCGACTAAATTGAACAAGCATACCATCGGCCCACTTTGCCAGCGTGAAAATTCTCCAACTTCAAGACGTCTGAAACCAGAGGGTATAAAACGCTCTGCTCACTTCTGTGTGACTCTCAATGGCATTTCTGCTTTCTCCTGAAGCAAGAAAGACGATATTCCTGTTGACACCCCCCTTTCTCCAGTTCTCCATTATTACTCATATTGGAGCAGCTGAGCAAGATAATTCATAATCCCAGTGTCATTTGGCTTGGCTGCTTCAGAAACTATTTGGGAAGCATAGTCAATTCTCTTCTCCTTTTTCCACAGGGAAAAAAATTGCAGACGATGGCTCAATATCAAAGCAACTCCAAAATGAAGGAAGCAAAACAAATCCTGATGTGGATGGGTTTTTTTGTTTTGTTTTGTTTTGGTCTGCCTGTAAATGCTTGAACTAATGGATTCAAGTTATTGACTAACAAAATAATACATAAGCCACTTGGAAAAAAATTGTTTCAGAAAAAAACAGGCTGGACATTTAATACAAGGCAAATTACAACAGGGCGACAGGGTAGGATATAGTGGAAGCTGTTTCATCTTCAAAAAACAGATGGCTCAGAAGGTATTACATTTTGAAGAGATGAAAGCATGCACACTTCTCATTGATGCCAGCTTTTGGGGTAGGTATGTTAATATTTATGTTTCAGTAAACGCTGTATGGATTTCCATTCATGTGGTTCAGATCCTCTCCATAGATAAGTATGCTTTGGAAGGAGAAAAAAGGGAGCATGGAGTTGGGGAGATTGGAAAAGCTAAGAGCTACTTTAGGTAAACCCAAGGACTTGTTCGTACCCATTGGGATTTTGACTTGTTTCCCGTGAAACAGCAGACCACTGTACCATATCACAAACTACCTCTAAAAGTACCCTTCATTCAGTTTTCTATGTCGTATCGGATGCTTCTGCCCAGAAATAAAAGTCCAGATATCCTCAGGTACACAGAGCTACTTCCAACATCTGCCAATATTAGCAACCGCTTGCCATGGAAAACAAATAATAAAGGATGCGTCTAAATAGCAGATTGAAAGAAAGCAGTTGCATGTCTGCCCAGAATAAATGTAGTTTATTCCTTTATTTGTCTATTGTATTAAGGATAGGAGCACATCTATTTCCTTTCAAATCCACTACAGGTTGAGTCTCCCTCATCCCAAATGCTTGGGACCAGAAATGATTTGGATTCTGGAATATTTGCATGTACAAAATGAGGTATCTTGAAGATGGGACGCAAAGACTAAACACAGCATTCATTTATGTTTTGTGTACACCTTATACGCATAGCATGAAGGTATAATTTTGCACGTAGTATTTTAAATAATTTTGTCCATGAAGCAAAGTTTGTGAACACTGAACCATCAGAAAGCAAAAGGGTCACTATCTCAGCCACTCATGCAGATGATTTTGGAGTATTTTAGAACGATCTTCATTGTTGCCTTCTATGGCAAATGACTGCCAGTGTTGACAAAAAAGACATACGGGTGGGAGCTGTGTGAATTTCATCCTAATACTGTAGTTAGAAATTCATCTTCTTTACCTTTATCACAGTTCACAGTCATTCTGCATCCATACTTTCTTATCCCATTGGAGGTGAGGACTATCTCTTTTCTGGTGCCTTTCATATTCCAGAGGGATAAATATCCTTGATTCCCACACCGCTATCACCAATCGTTTCTTTAAGCCTTGGTCCAACATTCCCAGTGAAATGATTGCCTATTTCGATGCCAGAAAAATGGCATTGTTTATAAGCATCTTGCAGGGTTTTATTTCAAAACACCAGAGCTCCATGGAAAATGCTAACGTTCTCGAGACATTTGGAGAAGTCCTGCCAAAATAATCTCAGTTTAATCAACAGCATCGCGGCTCAGCTGTCTGCCTCCACTTGCGTTCATTCTGCTGAGTAAGCCAAAGACACACTAAATAGCCGGTCTATAATGAGCTGGCAAAGGGAGCAGGCGGTTTTGTGCCAGGGGCGATTCTGGTTCAATCCATCATGGCCTTTGTTGGCAGTCATCTCCCTCACTCAGTGACGCAAACCCAAGGAAACAAACTCTGCAGAGTGAATCTACTAGACATATATAAAGATATATTAAATCTTTACCCTTGTGTTGTTGGGTAAAGAAAGAAAGGAAGTGATAGCCTCACTCTATTCTGTGCTGGTCAGGCTTCATCTGGAATCCTGCATGTCGACAACTCAGAGCAGGTTCAGAGAAAGGCAACAAAAGGTATGGAGAACAAAACATCTGAGGAAAGGTTGAGGAAGTTGCACATGTCTAACCAGGTGAAGGCAAGACTCAGGGTGACATTACTGCCCCCTTTAATTATCTCTAGGCCATCACATGGAGGAAGGGACGGTTTGTTTCTTGTTGCCACAGAAGATAGGACCAGGATAGAAAGGCAACAAGTGGTATGGAGAACAAAACATCTGCATCTGCTGGTGAAACGTCAGGAATAAACTCTTCTAGACTACGGCTACATAGCCCAAAAAACCCACAAAAAACTATGGATGCTGGCCATGAAAGCCTTCGACTTCACATTAGAAGGGGCTTCTTAACAGTAAGAGCAGTTCGGCAATGGAAACAGTGACCTAGAGAGATGGTAGGATCTCCTTCTCTAAGCATCTTTAAAGAGAGGCTGGACAGCTATCTGCTAGGCATGTTCTAGTTAGCGTTTTGGCACTCATTGGATTTGGACGCAATGACCAATGGGGCTCCTTCCAACCGTATGATTCTATTTCTTGGTTAACACAACAACAGATATAATGGGCTTTTTCTTCTCTTTAATTAAACAGTAAAACCATGGTTTTCTGTAGCTCCAGGGACTTAACATTCTCTCCTCATTCTAACTCCAACAGGCAATGGTTGAGGTCATATTGACCTCTTCCTTGCCAAGTTGTTCTTCCCAGGAAGAACAGCTTCCCAAAGACCCTTGGTCACTTGGTTGGTGGAAGAAGGCAGCAATCTTATCTTTTGGTCATCCGTTCCAAGCCAACTGTAATAATGTTTTCTCAGTCAGAGATGTGAGAAATCACAAGAATACTCACTTGTCTTTGTTGTTGTTGTTGTTATGTGCCTTCAAATGGTTTCCAGCCTATGGTGACCTATCATGGAGTTTTCTTGGCAGGATTTGGTCATAGTTGGGTTGCCCTTGCCTTTCTCTGAGGCTGAGAGTGACTTGCCCAAGGTTACCCAGTGGGTTTCCATGGTTGAACAGGATACATATCATTGCTCCCCAGAGTAAGTCCTAACCTAATGTTCAAACTCATACATATAGCATCTCCTTCCCTCAAACAGCCTTGGTGTTTTGCCTGAGCTGGGAACATGTACACAAATGCATGTTGGGTCAATTATCTGGATAGCAGCACCTCCATTCATGAGATGCACAGTCCCAACACATGCAAAGAAGGAGGGTTTAAACATATGTAAGTTTAATCGTTTGAGAAACAGTCATGTGAATCTTCTCCAACAACAAGGCTAATCTCCTTTGCATATATGTTACGTTCTTCAGCACATCCAGAACCCTCTTGGAATAAAATGAATTCAAATAAGGAAATATGATGTATGAAATTCAGAACCGACTCTTGGCTAATATAGAGAACGGGTTAGAAAACAGAGTCTAAATAAATATATGCAAAATCATTAGATGGTGATAAAAAGCTTCCAGGTGGTAACCTTCCATTAAGCCTTGCCTAGCTTATTGACCCAGAGTGATTATATCTATACGTTTTGCTAAAACTGCCCTGAAGTATGAAGCCGCACTGTTATAAAAAAGAAACAAATATTTTTGTTTCGAATGTTGTCAAGCTGAGCAAAGAGTACAAAATGGGCTCTAAAAATGTGTTTTCAATTATCCATGGGCAAAATAATGAATAATTAAAAGAACAAAAAACCATTCCAGCATCAACATACAACAGAAATGCCAGAAAACTAGAGTAGCAAGAGCATGGAGGTGGTGTACCAAAAGAGTGTTCCCAGAGATGGATAGTGAGGAGCAGTGGGTAGATGTCCAGCCATCTTAAAATTGGAAGGAAACACACTGTTGGCAGGACATTATCCTTGTTTAAGAACATGGCTGACCAGCAGACTTCCCATAGTGTTTTGAGCTATGGATACAAGTGACTGGCCTATCCCTTGAAATTACAACTTTCAAACACAATTGGAACCATGAGAAAATAAAGTCATATGAAATGACTGTTATCTATCAGCTTCCTTGTAAAACCAAGAAGTCCAACATTAAAAAACGGGAAAAATTAAGACTCCCATGGCACACACAGTTATCTATGTTGGAAGCCTTTGCACACCCACTGCACAATGATCACAACACATTGGAAGCCTTTGCACATTCACAGCACAATGACCACAACTTGTTCATCAAAAACATGTATTGCAATAGCACAACAGTTTAATTAAATTACTTTAATTTCTGACTTATGTATTTAAATGGTGGAGGGAGTTTTGCAATGTGGCATATGCAGTCTGGAAACCAGAAAGGAGATATGTCAACGCACACACCAAAACTCCCTCCACCATTCATATCGTCATCCACCCACGCTGGCCTTAGGCAACAACTTTTCTCATGCCATTGTCCCCCAACCATCATAATTAAAACTGAACTTGTCACCATAACCACAGGTTTTGCATTTCTATGGCAATTCATACAATCTGATTATAAAGGTCCTTCCTGGGCAACAGTTCACTCTATGCATCTCCAAAGATCCTTCTTGGGCAACAGGACTCCAAAGGTTCTTCATGGACATCAGAACTCAAAAGGCTGTTCCTGGCAACATGACTCCAAAGATTCTTCCTGGGCAACAGTACACTCCATGCATCTGAGGAAGCAGACCTAACCCTACGAAAGCTCATGCTACAACTTCCTTCGCACTGTTAGTCACAAAGGTGCTGCAAGATCCCTTTGCATGCTGATATTCCAGGAGAACACGGCTATGTCTCTGGACTCTAAAATCTAGAATATATCTCTAAGGAAAACATGAGGAATTAAAAGAGAATAAAAAGAATACCCCTAAGTTGTCATTATGACATTCCAGAACTCTTCTCTCTGGCTTGCTCCACTATTTGGCTGAGGATCTGCAACGTAGCCTGTGCAGCGCAGAGCAAAGCCAGGAAGCATGAAACCAAAAGAAATGGCTGCCGGCCAGTTAGTTGTTTGTTGTGGCCGGGATACCGGAATCTCCCTCCCATTTATTCCGAGCTGTTCCAGGGGTCCCTTGTGAAATATTCTAGTTTTTAATATGTATTGCAGGCAACTCTCTGTACTTCACACATCTGGATAATTGCTTTTTTTCAAGTTCCTGCTCTGGGAATTGAGAAAACTAGCTTGCATGCCCATGTTTCATCATCTCCGGCTTGCATACACAGGTTATGTTGTGGGATGTAATTTGGTAGAGGCCTCCTAACAAATGCCTCTTAGGTTTGCAGCCGTGTTCTTTGTCTTACCATCTTCTCTACGGCAACAATCTTTCAGACACAAACCACCCGAAACCTCATCAAAACCTTATGCAGAACAAGTAAAGAGTCTGCACCAGAAATGGCAGACTATGGCTGCTGCCACACTGCAGAAATAAAGTGGTTTGGCACCATTTTTAACTACCATGACTCAGTGTCAGGTAATTCTAGGATTTGTAGTTTGAGCTGTCTCAGACAACACAACTCACCAAACTACAAACCCCAGGATTCCATGGCAGTGAGTCATGGTAGTTAAAAGTGGTGCCAAACTGCTTTATTTCTGCAGTGTAGATGAACCCTCAGTAGTGGGTACTGCATTGACTATTAACACAACAAAAATAACAGCCGCAAATGATTTACTGAAGTTTAGAATGGGTATTCCTGCAGGGAACTCAGCCCAGAAACTCACATTCTGGATAGATTAAGTCCAAGTTGTACATTTTTAAAAACAATGTTCCTGCAATGTCCTATTCCTTTCCAAATCTTTGTTATACCAGCTGCTGCCACTAATCATCCCGTTTTGTCCTAACCCTCCATGCCATGCTGCTATAAAGAGATTGCCCACAAGCAATTGGCACCTGAAGACTGGAGACTGCCTGCTCCTCTTTGAGACTATGATGCTCCTTGTTTAAGTCTGCACAAAGACAGCTTTATTTACATACGTGCAGACATTAGTGAAGGAACATGTCCTCACCAGAAGCGGAACGGAAACAATTCCACCCCTACACCCTTCTTGACCAATAAAAACTTACTGTAACTTTTCGTCCATCACCCTCTATGAAGTAGAACTGTACAAAACAAACATATCTGATCACTGCTTATTGGAAAACGATATCCTAGCTTTCCAAAACAAGTATTAACTAAACCTTCTAAGGCTGCGGGTGCATCTACGCTGTAGAAATAATGCAGTTTGACATCACTTTCAGTGCTGTCACTCCATCCTATGGAATCGTGGGATTTGTAGTTTTACAAGGTTTTAGCATTCTTTGATAAAGGGTGCTGATGCCTCAAA